>NC_053022.1:248614123-248699959 GCF_003073215.2 Triticum urartu | reverse complement strand
ACCTTGAACTCCTTTCGATCCCCGGTTTACAACCAAACCGGCCGCTGATAGTTTTCCAATGTGCATGTGTACTCCCCAAGGACCGGTTTAATCAGTATGAATGAGCCGGTCCTATTAGCCAATATGTAATAGACAAATATGTTGACCAGACATCCTTATGAGCCAGCGGCGGCTATGAATAACACATCCGACTTACCTTAGGTAGGAAAAACAACAATATGCATTAGCCCCCAAGTGTCAAGTGGTCTTGCTTCCAAAGCACTTGTGACTTCTTGGAAAAAATCCAACTCCTTCGATAATAAGATTGAGCTGACAGACATTAACCCCCAAGTGCCAAGTGTTATTGATTGCAAAAGCACTTGGGACTTGCGTTTATAATCCTCCATGAAACTAACAACCTTATTCTGTATACAGGCTGCAACCGCAGAACTGGAATCCCAATTGTCTGAAGCCAAGACCCGGATGTCAACTCAGGAGATTGAAACAAAGAAAACTAAATACAAACTCTAATTGAGTGTGTCTGAAGCAGAGAAACCGAAGATCAGTTTTAGCGCAGAGAAAAAGGCTTGGGCCGATGAGAAGATTGCCCTAACGCAGCACGCTGAAACGGCCGAGGCGGCTCTGAAAGAAGTTACTACTGAACTCACCGGTTTAAAGAACCGTGTGTCTCAGATGGTTTCTGCAATCTTCGGTAAGTCATCTTATTATTTAAGCAAAGTCTATATTTGTCATCATAATGTAAGCTGCCTGCTTAAGTTACTGGAAACACTTCACAGGTCCTGGTAGCAGTAGTCTGAGTCAAGATAGTCTGATAAAGCTCAAGGCGGTTTACACTCTTGTGGAGCAATTGTATACTTGGGCTCAACGGGCTCTTGCCATTATCTCCCCAGCGAACCAAGGACCAAACATATTGAGTGATGTCTTGAAGAAATTGTCCATCTTACCCACCAGGTTTCAGGAAGTCAAGTGTTCCTGTGCGAGTGCCGGAGCCGTAACTGCTTTGAGCCGCTCCAAAGCCTGGCTACCGGAGTTAGACCCGACAGACGTAGCCAAGGGGTACCCCAGCTTTAAGGAAGACGGAAGTCCCTTCGATCAAGAAGACTTTGCTGCCTGTGTGAAAGAGATTCGTCCCCATGCCACCGTCATTGCCGAAGAAACCAATCTCACCAAGTATCAGCCGGGTTTTGATGCAGAAAATAAGAAGATGGCCACTCCTTCATATAAAGTGACTGACTTAATCCCGCCGGTTCGGCCGCACACTTTTGCCCCGGAAATTGACCCGTCTAGTCTGATTGATGATGAGGCTAAGTTCGTCGCCCTTCATGGCTTTGACTGGTCCAAACCCCATTTCCAGACGGTGGAGGAGGATGAACCGGCAAGGGACGAGTCGCAACCATCCAGTCAACCCGGCCAAGATTCATGATCCGGCTCCAGTCTATCATCTGCTATGTGTGAGAGTAAAAACAATATTATCTTTTTTGGGCTCCAAGCGCCTTGTAATAGGCTAGCTTAAAACTTCATGTTCTGCTTATGCCATCGTGCATATTGTGCTGCCTACAACACTTTTGTCCGTCATATGAAGATATGCTTTATATCCCTTACAATATCAGTAGTGTTGAATCAGTTCCTGCATGCAATATATAAAATTGTCCTGGCGGTTTATCGTCGGACGGGTCATAACGCCCAATACACAACCATGGAAACCAACAAAATTGTATAATTAAGGCTAGATGCAAGCATAATTAAGGCTGGAAAACCTCTGATTGAAGAGACACAGATAAGCCTGTTATGAATTTTAACTTTGAAACACAATGGCAATATCATACCTGTGATCTTGAATTTGAACCGCCGGTTTATGTGACCCGAGCGGTAGGGGTGATAACCCAATCTTTAGAAGCCAACACTTCTATATGTATGATGACTGTCATACAGTAGCGCTTTATCGTCAAAAAACCAAGCCAGGTTAAATTGAAACCACACTTATACTTAGATCTAGATGAAAAGCCGCAGAATAAAAAACAAAGATTGTCTTTTAAAAATGTAAGTCAAAAAGAAAAATTTGGAGGCTTCTGATTCGAATACGATCAGTAAACCGGACCAAAGGGGTTAAGCTAGGATTCGAATATGATCATGTAGCCCCCAGTGGCTTTCGTGTTGCACCGATCAAGAGGGTACCGACAGCTATGTTCTCTTTGGTTCGAATATGACCTATGTTTGAACAGGAAGCCCCCAAATGACCTTGAGAATTTTTTAATGACTCTGATTCGAACACGATCAAATTCGGACCCAAAAGGGGTTAAGCTATGATTCGAATACAATCAAGAAGCCCCCTAGTAAGTTTGGCATTGCCCCGATCAAGAGGGTACCGACATCTATGTTCTCTTTGGTTCGAATACGACCTATGTTTGAACAGGAAGCCCCCTAGTGATCATATGGTTTAATGCCTAGATTCGAATCTGATCATGAGCCGGACCGAAGTATTAACCTAGATTTAAACACAATCAGCCCCCAATTGGTCATTTTGAATTTAGCATGATGAAGACATGTGATTATTGAGGATGAAAAGGACAGAGGTCCTGCTTTATTACTTATCATAATATATACAACGTCAAAGTACGTACATCATGAGAGCCGGTGGCTCAAGTATAGTAAGGCCGAAGATGAGCGATGTTCCACGGCCGGTGGGTCTCTTCCTCCGACTTGCGTGAGTCTTTGTGCCTCGAACATCGATAAGGTAGTATGACCCGTTGTTCAAGTTCCTGTTGACCACAAAAGGTCCTTCCCAAGGTGGGGATAATTTGTGTGCACCAGTTTGATCCTGGATGAGCCGGAGCACCAAGTCACCTTCTTGAAAGGTTCTGGACTTAACTCGGTGGCTGTGATAACGGCGCAGGTCCTGTTGGTAAATCGCTGAGCAGGCTGCTGCTAAGTCACCCTCTTCATCTAACAGGTCAAGTGCATCCTGACGGGCTTGTTCATTATCAGCTTCAACGTAAGCCGCCACATGGGGTGAATCATGACGGATGTCACTAGGCAAGACTGCCTCTACTCTGTAAACCATGAAGAAAGGCTTATAACCCGTAGACCTGTTAGGGGTAGTATTGATGCTCCATATCACAGAGGGTAAGTCCTCCACCCAACAACCCGGTGTCCGTTGTAAAGGAACCATAAGCCGGGGCTTGAGACCTTTCAAGATTTCCTGATTGGCTCTTTCAGCTTGACCATTGGATTGGGGGTGAGCTACTGATGAATCATCAAGCCGGATATGCTCATGTTGGCAGAATTCCTCCATAGCACCCTTGGACAGGTTAGTACCATTGTCAGTTATAATGTTGTGTGGAAAACCAAAATGAAAGATCACCTTTTTCATGAATTGAACCGCCGTGGCTGCATCACACTTACTAACCGGCTCTGCCTCAACCCACTTTGTGAATTTGCCAACTGCCACCAAAAGGTGTGTCTTTTTACCTTTGGATCTTTTGAAAGGTCCAACCATGTCGAGCCCCTAGATTACAAACGGCCAAGTAATTGGAATCATCCACAATTCTTGAGCCGGCACGTGTGCCCGTCGTGAGAATTTCTGACAACCATCACACCTACTGACTAGATCCTCCACATCAGCGTGAGCCGTCAGCCAGTAAAAACCATGACGGAAGGCTTTGGCTACAAAGGACTTTGAACCGGCATGATGGCCACAATCTCCTTCATGGATTTCATGAAGAATTTCATGACCTTCCTCAGGAGAGACATAGCGTTGAAACGCCCCTATGACACTGCGATGATGCAACTCACCATTGGCAATTGTCATTGATTTAGACCACCGGGTTATCTATCTAGCCAAGGTCTCATCCTCAGGCAACTCGCCCCTGAGTCATATAAGACAAATATGGCACTGTCCAGTCTGGGATGACGTGAAGAGCCGCCACCAATTGTGCTTACGGATCTGGAATAGCCAAATCTTCCTCTGTAGGCAACTTGACAGAAGGGTTATGCAAAACATCTAAAAAAGTGTTAGGTGGCACCGGTTTACGCTAAGACCCCAGCCGGCTTAACGCATCAGCCGCTTCATTCTTTCTGCGATCAATGTGTTCCACTTGGTAACCCTTGAAGTGTCCAGCAATGGCATCCACTTCACGGCGATAAGCCGCCATGAGAGGATCTTTGGAATTCCACTTGCCTGATACTTGTTGAGCCACCAAATCTGAGTCGCCAAAGCACCTTACCCGGCTCAAGCTCATCTCCTTAGCCATCCGAAGACCATGGATCAAGGCCTCATACTCAGCTGCATTGTTAGTACATGGAAACATCAACCATAGCACATAACGAAATTTGTCACCTCGAGGGGAAGCTAAAACAACTCCAGCCCCTGAGCCCTCTAATTGCCTGGACCCATCAAAATGAATAGTCTAATATGTGTTGTCCGGCTTCTCTTCAGGCATCTGCAGCTCTGTCCAATCGTTGATGAAATCTACCAGTGCTTGAGACTTGATAGCAGTGCGTGGCACATATTTTAAGCCATGAGGCCCAAGCTCAATGGCCCACTTGGTGACTCATCCTGTGGCTTCTCTATTTTTGAATGATATCTCCTAAAGGAGCAGAACTAACCACAGTGATTGGATGACCTTGAAAATATTGCTTAAGCTTCCGGCTCGCCATGAACACCCCATAAACAAGTTTCTGCCAATGCGGATATATCTTTTTGGACTCAATAAGCACCTCACTGATGTAATAAACCGGCCGTTGAACCGGATATTCCTTGCTAGCCTCTTTGCGCTCTACTACAATGGCCACACTGACAGCACGTGTGTTAGCAGCCACATATAACAATAATGGCTCCTTATCACACTACAAAAAAAAGACACATCCGTGACATTTTGGGCCGAATGAAATTTTTTTCTGTCATACATATGACACTTCTATGACGATAATTGTGACAAAACCTGGTATCATTATAGATGTGGTGGGCTCCTACTTCTATGACAAAAAATCATGATAGAAAATGGGCTTTTTGTCCTGGGCGGGCCGGAGATGCAGCTGCATGACATTCTTTGGGCCGTCCATGACGGAAAAAATCTTGGTAGAAGCGAGGGCGAGGAAAATTTCGGGGAGTTCTCGGCTACGGTGGGAGGTCGGGGGCCGAGCGATGCGCGTTTCTCTCGTACACGTACGCACGTGTGTGCGAGGCGTTGGCTCTAACTGAACCCGAGCGAGGCGTTGGGCTCTAACTGAACCCGAGCGATTGCACTGCAGGCTACACATTACTGAACCCGAGCGATCGATCGGTGGCTGTTAACTGAACCCGATCGAGCGATTCCTTCGCTACTACTGCTAACTGAAGCCGATCGATGCTGCCTCTGGATGAACAGTGAGCGTTGCGGGGGGGGGGGTGGATGAACAGTTCTCGGTGGGGGTGGATGAACAGGACCCCGTGGTGTTGCCTCTGGATGAACAGGACCCCGATCGATCAAGCCGGTTGGGGCTGGATGAACAGGACCCCGTGGAGGGCTGGATGAACAGGACCACCCCGTGGAGGGCAGGATGAACAGTAGACGGTGGAGGACAGGATGAACAGTAGCCCGTGGAGGGGTGGTTGAACAGGAGCCCGTGGAGAGGGCTGGTTGAACAGTAGCCGATGGAGTAGCGCGCGGTGAAGGCTGGATGAACAGGAGCCCGTGGATGAACAGTCACAGGTGGAGGCTGGTGGAGGTCGACGGTGGATGAACAGTAGCTCGTGGAGGCTGGAGGGGGTCGATGGTGGAGATGAACAGTATCCCATGGAGTCCCGTTTTGTGGTACGCCACACCCCTCCCGATGAACAGGACCCCCGTTTCGACCGTAGCGCTCCAACACAAGTCCGTTTCGTCCGTTTTGCGGTATGCCACACCCCTCCCGATGAACATGACCCCCGTTTCGACCGTAGGAGGTCCGTTTCCTCCGTTTTGCGGTACGCCAGACCCCTCCCGATCAACAGGACCCCGTTCCGAATGTAGGAGGTTCATTTCCTCCGTTGTGCGGTACGCCGGGCCTCGTTTCCATCGCCTGTTCCGTCCAAGCCCTCCCGATGAACACGACCACGCATTCCGTTCTGACCCAGCCGGTTGGCTCCCACACGTTCCATTGCCTCTCCATGAACACGACGCATTCCGTTGCCTCCCCATGAACACGACGCATTCCGTTGCCTCCCCATGAACACGACGACGACATTGTTTCTCCGTTCTAACCCAGCCATGTACACGAGCCCTAGCCATACGTATGCACGAGTAGGCGTTCGAGACCCCGCCCATATGTACACATACGTGGCCGTATTTTCTTTCTTGCACCCTGGCCGCTGTACGTACGTGTACATGCTACGTGTGCGCCTCTACTACGACACGTGCATGCCTCTACATCGACCAGTATGTACGTACACGTTCGCGACCAGAATGACAACGCTACGTACGCTTCAACCAGGTGGGTCCCGACTCTCAGGCACTTCCTTGCCTGCGAAGATGTAGCTGGTGGGTCCCAGCAGTCAGGGGGCGAATTGTTTTTTTTGCCCGGACGCACTTCCTTGCGTGTGAAGATGTAGCTGGTGGGTCCCAGCAGTCAGGGGGAAACGTTTTTTCGCGAAATACAGTGGCCCGTCCGGTGGGTCCCAGCTATTAGGTGGAGGAATCATTATTTTTCGCGTAATAAGGAGGCACTTCCTTGCTGCGGTCGTGGACCCAGCTGTCAGCCTCTCCACGTACAGTCCACGTCCGATGGAAGTCGTTCCTTGACCACGTTGATCACGCCGTGCCGAGAGCACCAGGGCGGTGGACGACGGTGAGGCCTAGGAAGGGGACGACACGGAGGCAGGGAAGACTCGGAAGTTGTTTCCCACGTGGAGGGGAGTACGACTGTATGAGGGTTTACTGGTTCATTTGCCATCGCCGGAGAATAACAGCAGGTGTGGGTGAGTAGAGGGATGGCTAGGCTAGCGATGGGAGTACGGTCGGGCGGTGAGGCCTGCACGGCAGCATAGCCGGCCACGAGGAGGAGGGAGCAGGCAGCCCCGCCGACGCTTGTTTGAGCGGCTGGAGCACGAAGAGCAGAGATTGAAGAAGCATGACGGCCGTTGGATGGACATCCAACAGTCAGTGCTTGTGCGTCAACCTTTTTTTAGGAAAGCCTCAAATCTGTGGAAAACAGCATACAACCCATCTGCCATTATTTCTAATAATTTACAGCCCATTTGCTAATTCTTAATGTTTTTTTGGAGCCCATATTCTTTTTGTTAGCATTACAGCCCATATTGTGGCAAGGTTAAAAAATTATACGAAATTTTGCATATTTCGGTGCGGTCCGAACTGTTTTTAATCCTGAAATTTCAACTCACATTCAAACTGATTTTAGAAATAAATGTATATCAATATAAAATCCAACAAATTCTCCATGCATAAAAATTAATATAATTTAAAATCTTGAAATGAAATAAAGATATTTGAAACTAATTGCCGTATGATGTGTTTTAAAAATGTACAACCCATTTCTCATTACTGATGGGCCATTTTCTCGGCCAGCCAAATGAAAGCTCTCCTCGTCTTGAAAGATTTGCAGCCCAACAGGCCTGACAAAGCGACTTACTTGGCAAATTAGAAAAAAAACTGGGCTGTGGCCGTGGACCCAGCTGTCAGCCTCTCCACATATAGTACTCTTCTGATGGAAGTCGTTCCTTGACCACGTTGACCATGCCGCACAGAGAGCACCACGGCGGTGGACGACAGCGAGGCCTAGGAAGGGGACGACGCGGCAGTGGAAGCCCGCACGAAGAGGACTACGAGGGTTCACTGGTTTGGCTGCGGTGTGAGGCTGCCGTCGCCGCAGGGCCTGGCCAGCGGTGGGAATAGTAGGGGGCGGTGAGGCCGCTGCGGCAGCACAGCCGGCCACGGGAGGCAGGAGCATGCGGCACGACCGGCGTTGCTTTGGGCGGCTGGAGCAAGAAGACCAGAGGTTGAAGAAGCACGACGGCCGTTGGATGGACATCGTACGGTCACTGGAGCTAGAATTGTTCATATTGACTAAGTTGACAAAGCCCTTCGTCCCCGTCAACTTAGTAGGCCCACAAGTCAGCCTCCCAGCAAGGTGGGTCCCAGCTAGCCGGGGGAGTATTCATTTTTTTGTGCGTAATAAGGAGGCACTTCCGGTGGGTCCGAGCTGACAGTGGGGGGAACGTTTTTTTCGCGAAATACGGTGGCCCGTTCGGTTGGTCCCAACGGTCAGGGGGAAACAATTTTTTTTGCAAAATACTGGTGGCCCGTCCGGTGGGTCCCTTCTGTCAGGTGGAGGAATCATTATTTTCCGCGTAATAAGGAGGCACTTCCTTGCTGCCGCCGTGGACCCAGCTGTCAGCCTCTCCACGTACAGTCCACGTCCGATGGAAGTCATTCCTTCCACGTTGACCACGCCGCACCGAGAGCACCAGGGCAGTGGACGACGGCGAGGCCTAGGAAGGGGATGACGCGGAGCCGGTGAAGACGCGGCAGTGGATGCCCACGCAGAGAGGAGTATGAGGGTTCACTCGTTCGGCTGCTGTGTGAGGCTGCCGTCGCCGCAGGGCCTGGCCAGCGGTGGGAATAGTAGGGGGCGGTGAGGCCTCCACGGCAGCACAGCTGGCCACGGGAGGCAGGAGCAGGCGGCACGACCGGCGCTGCTTTGGGCGGCTGGAGCAAGAAGACCAGAGGTTGAAGAAGCACTACGGCCGTTGGATGGACATCGTACGGTCACTGCAGCTAGAATCGTTTATATTGACTAAGTTGACAAAGCCCTTGGTACGTCAACTTAGTAGGCCCACATGTCAGCTTCCGAAACGGTGCGCCCCAGATGTCAGGGGAGGAATCATTTTTTGGGCGGGTGAAGCTAGAATATCCGAGATTGAAGAAGAAGCACGGCATCCGTTGGATGGACATCCAACGGCCACTGCTGCTAGAACCGTGTGTTGACTATAAGTTGACAAAGCCTTGCATACGCGCCAACTCTGTTTTTTTAGGGGATGCGTCAACTTAGTAAGGCCAGAAGTGTGTGGCAGAGAACTTATAGCCCATTTGAGATTTGTCAGAATGGGTAGCCCATTTTTGAATTCTAATGGAATTTACTACAGCCCATTTACAATTTGTTAAAAGTACAACCCATTTCAACCAACCATTCAAAACAGAATTCAATAAAATTTCCCACATTTTGATGGGATCCGAAATATTTTTATCCCAAAATTTCTAGTCAGATTAAATACGATTTCAATATAAATTTATATTACGTAAAAATCCAACGAAACATTGCGCTCGCAACAATTAATGAAATTAAAATTTTCAATATCCAAAAATAATATTTTATAAAGTAATCACGTGTTTGGTGCATTTTTTTATAGTTACTGCCCAGTTTTTATAATTACATCCCATTTATTATTTCTTAAAGCCCATTTTCTTGTTAAGCCTAATGCATCCCTCCTAGGAAATATTTGCAGCCCAGCGGGGCGGAGAATAACAACTTGACCTTGCCTTGGTATTCCTAAAAAAAGTATAGCTGGGCTAGCCATTTTCAGCTTTAAAAAATTTAATATCTGGGCTGGATATATGGCCTGGGCTAGACAGGCCACAGCCCGCCCAGTTAATACATGCAGCGATGTTTTCGTTGTTGTTCAGAGGATTAAAATTAATATCTGGGCTAAACATCAAAAAACTTTGCAGTGCTCATACCTCAAAAACACAAATACTGCTCGAGCTGCTTGGTCCCAGCTGTCGGCCGCTTCTTGTGCAATTCTCTCGTTTATTGACTAGTACTACATAGGTTAACAATGGTGTGGGACCGTGATGTCAGGAAACCAGGGGGAAGCAAAATAAATAACTGCAGTGAGCGCTTCCACCTCTGCCTCATTGTCTCCCATGGATACCCCTTTCCTCCTTTTTTTCGCTCGGGCAAGGACCAATGCATGCAGCACGTCCATGCGGTTATTAGGAAAGAAATAAAAGCGCTTTGAATACTATGAATTACGATGGCCTGCATGGGTAGCTAATAAGGCATCCTCTTAACTGCTATGATTAAATGTTGTGTTTAGAAGAGAGAAATATTCTTCTTTTCCACCAATCTGCTTGCACCTAGGCCGTGATGCACCTTCTAATACGACTTATTCACCTAGACGGAGGGAGTATAGATTTATACATATATATAATAAGGAGGCACTTGCGTACGTGACGCTATGGACCTGGTGGGTCCCCATTGTCATCCTCTCCAAGTAAATTCATCTCCTCGCCCGCGCGCGCTTTCCGCCCGAAACAGTCAGCGCCGCCCGCCCCACTTCCCAGTGCCGGCGATTGCTCCGCCTTCAAACGACACAAGTGCCGTCCGTCCATCCATCTGCCGCCCACATTAATGATACGCAGTTGCCGAGGCGGCTACTCCGGCGCCACACGTCCGTCCCTCCGCCCGCCCACCATTGCTATATAAACTCCTGCGCCGGCCATAGCCGCAGTCATCCGCATCCGTTCCCTTTCTCCTGTCCACACCACTACTGCCCACCATGGCTTCCTCGCGCTCCAGCGCTCTTCGGGATAGGCGGACGACGGACCACAAGGAGATGGCAGCCATTGCTCCTGACCGGCTGGCCGGCAGGCAGCCGGAGGACGACGACGTCCCAATGGAGAACATGGTAGTCGATGATCCGGCGCCAACCCCCTCCTCCGTGCCATCCTCGCTGGTGCATTGCACCGTGACCATCGGCTAGGCCCGTGCCCAATATATGGACAGTGTGAGGCAGATGCGTCATGAGCAGTTCCAAGAGGCGCAGGCCGACGCCGCCTACAACCACCATCTCCTCCAGGAGCACCTGCAGGCGGAGGAGCAGATCACCGCGGAGCGGGCGGAGCAGGAGGCGCTGCTCGACTCGTACCGCTCCGCCCGCAAGGGCCGCCTCGAGCGCTGGCGAGACCGCATGCGGGTGGCGGAGGCTACGGCCGCCTACAAAGAGGCTAGCAAAGAGGGCAATGAAGCGGGCAAGGCGCTGTTTGGCGAGACCGAGGACGAGGCAAAGGACAATGTCGGCTCCGACGAGTCCTCGCTCTGCTGGCGTCAACGAGGCCCTGCTCCGCCGAGGCCTCGCGGCGCCAACAACGAGGCAGAAGACACCGCCGGCTCCGCCGAGGCCCCGCCCTGCCAACAACGAGGCAGAGGACATCGCCGGCTCAGCCGAGGCCCCACCCTGCCGGCAACGCGGGGGAGGATTTCCACCGCTCTGCTGAGGCGCCGCCCGCCGGCAACGAGACAGAGGACATCGCCGGCTCCGCCGAGGCCCCGCCCCGCTGCCAACGAGGCCGCGCCACACAGAAAACAAGGAAGAGTAGAACACGGTAGGTCGCCGCCACTCGGGTCCAAGTAAGGCCACCGCTGGTACCCTCCCGTTGAAGCCAAGCTAGGCGGGTTGACCATTGACGGCCGGTTAGCTTCTTGGCGGCGACGTGGAGTCGGGGAGTTCTGCTGGAGAATATCGTTGCTTCTACTTAACTGCTGGTGCAGTTGGCTGACTGACACGTGGGCCCAATAGGCCACATGTCAGTTACGCAACTACACCTATAGTTAAGTCACTGAAGGTTCTGTTCGGCTCAGCGGGACACAGGTGGGTAGCTTCAGTTAATTAATTATACCTCCAGCGCACCCCTTTTTAGTTGAAGAATGTATGAAATGTAATGAAATCTAGCATGTTTATATGAAATCCGACCATGTATGAATGAATTTATTTCGATTAGTTCGAATTCCTGTATCACTGGCATTGGATGAACATGCAAAACAATATGTACTAGCATTATTCCCAGGGTGATCACCTCGTTTGCAGCAGTTTCACATGTACTCCCTCCGGTCCTTTCTAGTCTGCATACAAGTTTTTTCTGCAGTCAAAGTATCTCTACATTGACCAATCTTATACAAAGAAGTATGCACTTTCACAATGTGCGAAGTAAAAAGGAACAGAAGGAGTACAAAGAGTTTGAGTAGGTTTTTAACGTTTCTGTACATTGCAATCAAACACACATGCCTGGCAATTCATAGAGAACATTCAAAACAATGGATCATTATGCATCTCAGCGACTCACATGTCAGAGGCAATATTTACTTCACAACTAAAGAATAAATAAAAAATTGATCGACGCTGCTGACAGCAAGGGCCTCCCATTCGAAAATATCAAACGCATGTCTTGCTAAAATCAATGAGCAAAATTTGACAAGGTTGTCCCATTCCAAAATATCAAATGCCAACGATTGTGGAATGGGCAGGGTTTGCCATCAGTTTGGACATTGACATGGCACCTCGTGCTAAATAAACCAGCTGTTCTTTTTGTGCAGTTCCACCAAAATCAACCAAATTCGCGCGTAGCTTGTATGATTTCGCCCTTTTATGTTGCAACGCCTTGAACTTATCGGCACCTCCTTTCTTGTGGTGGAAATGAATGATTCGATGTATTCATGAACATTTTGTGCAGTTCCCATTGAAATCAAGCTGAGCACCCCTGTTTGCACAAATAAAAAAAGTGATTAGTATAGAGCAAACTGTACTATGAATTGACAGTTTCAACAGGCACATACATGGTCCATGTAGAGCACACTTTTAGAAAAATGGAACTCACCAGAAAGAATCCTAGAACAACATTGTACTCCCCCATCACAGCAAAAAATGGAGATTTTGTTAGTCCTTCTGAGCTGAAGTTAGTTTGTTCTTGTGGGGAGTAATGTAACCATCCTTCAACTGCTCCTTCTGGTGATAAGATAGACAGGGCTTCTTCATGCTGGCGTGATCGGAACTAGTCACTTCACGTACTCCATATTCCTCTTCAGAGGAAGATGATCCTGTTGTGCAAAGACAAGAGGACTACTAAATGCTAGCATCACTGTTTGCTCGAAAAAAAGGAAAGGAAATATTTAAAACAGCACAGATGAAGCACTTCTCAAGGACAATACCACTTTTTCATGACAGTATCTAAATAGTAGCACAACACCAATAGAGATGACAAAGCTCAATCATATGGATGAAATCAATGGGAGAGTACCAACCTTTGTCAGGAGGCTTATTGTGTAGAGCATATAGATGAAGCAATTCTCCGGAACCATCTGTTGCAATCTACGGTGGTGGCCATGCTTACTATATACTCCTCGATTAGTTTAATGTTTCCAACATCTTCTTGTGCAGTTCCACTAAAATATATGGTATCTTCAAAGAAGATCCCTGTTTGCACAAGTAGAGATAATTACATATTACATTAAGAGTGGCATCAAATCAGTGGCAAAACAATTGCTCGTTCCAGCCATAGCAATAAATTAAGATGCAAAACTATATCATTACTTGTGTCATCATAGTTCCAGTGCTTCATTACAACACCGGGAGTTGATTTTTGTTTTTCTTCCCCTTGTTATTCCCCTTCATCACTTGGTTCAATAACAAACATGCTTCGCCTTCAATGTAAGATTTGGCATGTCAATTAGGGAGCACAAGTATAATACTGAACTTAATTTTCTGATGAAAGTGGCAAAATACATGCCAGCAGTTGTGAAATATCCTTATCTTACCTCAATGGGATATTACGGTGCACATACAGATTGGAAGTTTTGTGTCCATTTGTGCAGTCCACTAAAATCAAGCAACATTATCGTACAAGTAGCACAACATATGAATGCACACTACAGAATCATGTGAAAGAAAGCTGGTACTGACCTCTCATGATGCGGAATTCAAACAACTCACAAGAAGAAGATCTGAACCAAATTCGCCTTAACGGATAGGAAGTAAGATCTCCTCTTGTGCAGTTCCACTAAGATCAAGCAATCAAGCAATGTTGTCGGTGTGACATTTTGGTTGAACTGCACAAAACACTCTTAAAACAGAAGTGTTTTGTGCAGTGCAACAAAAGGTCACAATGGCAACGAGGTGAAGCAGATAACCCTGTTTACACAGAGGTGCAAAGGAAACAATTAGTGGTCAATAACGATGGATGACATAGAAGCCAACAAAAAGAAGCATCTACCTTATCTAAATGGGAAAGAAAGCAAGACAGTAGTATTTCTCAAACAGTGGCATTGATTAATATTAACATAGAGATTATATTAACAATAAAATTTGTTAAACATGTAATTTGCTTTTAACTGTGGCATTGCATCAATTTTCCAGCGGCATTATTAGAGGGTGTTTGTTTACAGGGACATTTTGGTGTAGGGACTAAAAAAACTCGGTGTCAGTCCCATCTAAACCAAAGAGGAGGGACTTTTAGGGACTAAAAGTGGCATTTGGGACTAAAGAAAGAAGACCCCGAGGGAGTCTTTTTGGGACTTTTTCCAACAGTTGCCCCTGCCACGCATCACACCTTGTCTCTATTAGTTCATTACTAGGGGTAACATGGTCTTTTAGCATGTCATTTAATAACCTCTAGTCCATGTTTAGTCCCTGGAACCCAACAGGTAGGGACTAGGGAGTTTTTAACCAAACATGGCCTTAGATTAACAACAACTAATGAGTTGCACGAGAAAGTGGATGCACCAGCACCATGTGCATCTACCGATGTATTGTGGTCATGCACAGTCTGTTGCAACAAAGAACAAGAAACCAGGGAGCATATTTGTGTTGGTCCCAGTTTTGTTATCTTTAAACGCCCTTCCCTATGTGAGCGCAGCAAATCTAGTCCTGCTCAAACTCTACAGCCTTGTCCCTTCCTTTCCTTTTTGAACTAGTACTTTTGCACCTTCCTTTCCTCTTTGAACCACGTCCTAGATTTATGCGATACAACTTTCCCCACTACTTTCCCCCATTCCTTTCCTCTTTGAACCACGTCCTAGATTAATGCTATACAACTTTCCCCCTTTATTTCCTCTTTGAACCACATCCTAGATTCATGCTATATACAACTTTTCCCACTACTTTCCCCCACTCCTTTCCTCTTTGAACCACGTCCTAGATTCATGGTATACATACAGCTAGAGCAATGCATATGGAGTAAGTAAATTATACCTTAAGGTTCTTGGGGCGTGGTTCGGTGGGCGACGGGACGGCGGTGAAGAAGAAGGGGTCGGAGGCCCTCCCGCGCCGCCGCTGGGTGGAAAGTGAACAGCTGCGCCGGTAGTCCCTCGCCGATGGCGACAGCGTTAAGCCTCCTTCCCTTCCCGGCAGACGGATCCTCCCGGCTCTTTGAGCAGCAGTGAGGGGAGAGAGAGGCCAACGAAGTCTTGTTTAGATCTAGAGAGGGCGAGAGAGTGTGAAGAGAGCAACTACAAGCGCTGAGGCTCCAGCGGGAGAGGGCGAGAGAGCGAGCGAACAGGCTAACCAGTTACACAACCCTCCCGTTATGTTCAACGAGAGGGAAATAACCTTTTATACATTCCTACATTCGTGTGACAAGCATGCCGTGTTTTTTTGTGTGTGTGGGAGTCATTGGGATTTCAATCATAATCGTGTCATGTGGCTTTGGTGGTAAGACTATCCATAGTGGTGCAGAAATAATGCAGCCTTAGTCACCTTACCTCTCTCCACGTAGTACGTTGGGTCCCACCAGTCAGAGGGTGAAACAAAAAAAATTAATAAGAAAAAATAAAAGCGCCAGCGGTGTATCTTACCTCACACATCTCACTACTGCTCGGGAACACTGTCCAATTGATCCCTCTGTTCGCTCATGTACTATTTTAAGTGAATCCTTATTATAACATGCACACAAATTTTGGGCACTTGTAGTCGACTTAAGTCAATGTGCCATTGTATCTCGTATACTTACTACTCCCTCCGTCTAGGTGTAATAAGTCATGTTAGAAGGTGCAACGGGACCAAGGTGCGAGCGTGCGTGCGCGCGCGCGCGCGCGCGTGTGTGTGTGTGTGTTTAACACCATGTGTGTGTTAGAGAGAGCGATAGATCGACCTACTCCTACAGAGAGATGTCGTGTAGTGTACGATTTTAACCGCGAGAGTCGGTGCATCCTCTCGTTTCCGGGCGTGTCCGGTAGGGACATGCAGACAGCTGCCACACCCGGTCCTGACCAGCCTGGCCCACCCAAAGCCCCTCCATCGCCCCTGCGTGCTTCCCGCCCGAAATGGTCAGCGCCGCTCCAAAGAATCGGTGCCGCATTCATGCCCGGGCAGAGCAGACGTGACCTCTCATTGGCGCAAGAGTGATGGTTGCTTCGTCCGTCCAACTTACTGCTGGGTCTATGTGATTTGACGGCTCATTGGTCTTTATTACTAAGGTGGTCGGACTGCTGGATGTCCCACGCTTTCGGCGAAAGGAGGTATACTACTACTACTAGATTACAATTTTCTCCATTCTTATAGCGGAGGCGTGCAAGAGCAGTGAAAACACGCAGGCTCAGTGATTAGATGGCCCACCTCACACTATCACCGTGCGACACCTAACTCTTTACATAGTACTCCCTCTGTTCCTAAATATTACTAGATGAGTCCCCGCATGTTGGCGCGGAACAACGGTATATCTCTCTGCACAAAATTATCGATTTCATAGAACAAAAAAACTCTATAACCGCATGACAAATGTGGTAGCCAAACTAAATAAACTCCCATCATCATTTAGATCATCCCACGTAAGGAAAAAAGATCAGCCAACTCCTACTACATAATGGGATTATATTTTTATTTTTGACATGTTAATGGGACTTAAAAGCTCACTTACATGCCTGCTACCGGTGCATGCTTGCATGCAGACATGTTGATGTGATTTAAAACCCACTCACATGCATGTGGCACGGTATTTCTGCATGCTTGCATGTGGCTTAGTGCGGAGCCTCTCAACGTCAAGATCAGACGACTATTATGGACTGATTTACTTCATCTAACGGCTACATCAATTTTGATGACGTGGCTCAAGGAGAGGATAGAGAATTCCTAGTAGTGGGGGCTAGCTATTACTAGTAGATATAAGTCTTTGTGGAGATTCCACTACATACGGAACAAAATGAATTAAGCTACACTTAAAATGCATCTATATACATCCGCATGTGGTTCATGGTGAAATCTCTACGAAGACTTATATTTAGGAACGGAGGAAGTACTAGTATAGTACGTACTGTAATTTATCAGCGAGATAAATTTGTACATTGCTATGAAGCTTCCAGCTTCTGTTACATGTATCTTGCGTCCAAGGTTGCCCATTGCAACATTTCATCAAATACAAAGGAGACTAACATGCATGCTATTGCATCTCAATGATTGAAAGATCATAGAAAATATGTACTCCCTCCGTTCCAAAATAAGTTTCTCAACTTTGTGCAAACTTTAGTACAAAGTTGTACTACTACTAAAGTTGACACTTATTTTGGAATAGAGGCAGCTAATGAAAAAAATGATCCATGCAGTCCCTAGCCCTTGAACCGTGAACCCTAACCAGGCTTCAATTTGCTGGCAACGTTCGAGCTTCCTAATAAATGAAGTTTGCAACCTTTTGACCATCGGATCATTTTGTGCAGTTTCACCAAAATCAAGATGAGCATCCCTGTGGCAAAGAAATTGAACAAGTGTGATTAGAATAAGATTACTGGGACTAGTTGATGAGACATAAACTCATCACAAATACAGTACGTAGAAGCCAGTAGAGGTATGTGCGGGGCAAAGAAGTAGAGAAATATCCACAGGGAGTGACGTGGGCAGCTGGAGCAGTGGTGCAAGCTGGATGTAAAGGGAGTTGTACCTGAGGGACGTAGCTCAACCTTGAGGAGGGCAGCGGGAGGCGGCAACTGCCCACGTCGCTGCAGTGAGCAAGGGACGAAGGCAACCTCACCGGCTTTGTGAGAGAGAACGGCGGGGACCCCTGATCGGGACGTGTCGACAGTGGGTTTTCGCCGTCGGCGACGGCCACCGCATCTACACTAAGCATCCACCCTTCCCCAAGCGGACGTGATCCGCCGGGATGTTAGAGATGTGGCCACAGTCGTTTTGTGCGAGAGAGTGTGAAGAGAGCAACCCCAACAAGCAACCGTGTAGGCTGGCCCGTCCTGACTATGTATATAGTGGAGCGGTTTCCTTTTCTCTCCATATGAACCTATCATATTGCGTCCACTGAAGAAAAAAAACTTTATTTATAAATGACGCGGCACCTACTACTCATTATCCTATAATCTTGCGCTTGGCATCTCTAAAATATTGACCTTGCGATTGGCTCTTCGCCTCTTCGGGAAGTCAAGCAATAATGGTAGTGCAGTATATATCGTTCTGGCTATATGAGACCGAATGAATTATTGCACGTCCACCACATGGGCGAGGGTCGAGGGGCGAGGGAGAGTGCTACATACGGAGCAAAATGAGTGAATCTACACTCTAAAATATGTCTATATACATCAGTGTTTGGAGTATGTACTAGTAGTTCATATTGAAATCTACTAAAGGACAGGAAATATGATGGGAGAGAGAGGAGAGAGAGAGGGAGGGAGAGGGGTAGAGTGCTGGATGGGTGATGGAGTTGCTTCTGGAAGATGGTGGGAGCGGCCTACTAGACAAACTGAGGGTGGAACTGCAATGTTATCAATAAGAGTGGGGATGTGTTTCTGTGTGTGCCTGTGTGTGATAGATCTGTCGGGACGCATCCATGGATGATGAAGGGGAACCATGTGTTTGGTAAGCAAACCTAACTAGATCGGTAGATCAATTGTTGTTTGTCGGAGGAAGGGAGAGACACAACTAATGAGGTAGATCGATTGACGTGTGGGTAAAAACGAGTTATAAGGACCTAGCTAGCTATATGTATAGCGAGAGATCAGTCGGTGTACGTCCATTTGTTAGAGGAAAATAAGGCCCAGCGAGACGGATAGACAGAGAGAATGGAGCTAGGAGGTGGTGCGAGAGGCCCAACTACTAGCTAGATAAGGGGAGGAGTGTGCGGTTGTGAGAGCGATGAAAAGAGGGGCGAGAGTTTACACGTGTGTCTGACCGTATGAGAGACACGAGGCAAGGACACATAAAGGAGGAGATTGAAGGTGTGTTTGTATGTTGTAGGCAGGCATCGCTGGAGAGGTTTATCGATCGGTGTGTGTCGGAAAGGAGTTGTGGAGACTCTGGGAGAATGACCTAAAGAAAAAAATGAATGTGCCCGGTGGATAGAATGCCGAGGGAGGGGGAGGGCGAGGAGGGCGTGTGCATGCACGAGAGAAAGTTAGTGGTAGCTACAAAGGTTAGAGGATTGTGTGGGTGTAAGAGACTAACAAAGATCATAATTTGATATGAAAGCGGATTCATATATTTGAATAGGGGATCATAGTGTTTTAAACATTGCATGCACGAATATAGCGATGATACACATGCTGTGCACATCTTATACCATAATGTGATAATGCATGGTGTTTGCCACTCACAGCTAAATGCCGAACAATCTAAACCATACTATACATCAAACAATCTCACATTTTGGGATAATGTGTGGCATTCGCAGCTTACAACTAAATATCGAACAATCTAAACAATACTATATATCGAATATTCTCACATTTTATTTGAATTTGTGGTAATGCGCGGTGTTTGCAACTCACATCTAAATACTTGTAGGCGTAGGGGGGGCACCATACATAATGTGATAAACACATTATACATATGAGACATGGTTTAGATTATGAAGATCTAGCTAGAGCTAGAAATGTAATGTGATTTGAAATCAAAATAAAGTGGATTCAAAAAATCTAGTTGGAGTTCATATAGGAGTACACATAGTTCATATGTAACTCGAGACTAATCATGTGGTGTGCTGTGAAGATAATACACAAACGATGGTTTAACTTGACAATAATGATGATTGTAGATCTTATTAAAACAGAGAAACGAATTCAAATGCTTTGACTTCACAACAATCATTACTGTCGATCTTATTCAAATAGAGAAACGAATTCAAATTTAGTTCATATTGAAGCGGTAGTATATACGTTTGGAATGCACTAAAACGTTCATTTGAGTAGTAGGTTTCATGCATTATACACGTAGCAAAATATTTTAATTGAACATAACATGAATTCAAAGTTTTGAATGACATTTGTAGGGCGCATTGATTTGGGACAGTACACGTTAGGCTTGTCCGGAAATTTCAACCCGCGCCTTGTTAGCCCGAAATATTTAAGATATATCTTTGTCTCGTTGTGCTCCGACAACTTCCTCCATCTCAACCCGCGCCTTGCTATTCCGAAATTACAACGCGCGCGAAAACTCCCACCTCCTGTGTAATCCCGACACGCGAAATGCCCGTGGTACCCTTGAACTGAAAGAACCGCCTCAAATCGGTGGGGGTACTTTCGTAACTTACCCCACATTTCGGACAAGCGCGTCTCTAAGCCATGGTTCCCCACTGCCATCCCATTCGCCCACCCATTCGTACACCGAGGCCGCGAAAACCCGCGACGAAACCCCACACCCTGCTCCGTCCGCCACCCAGCCAGAGCCTCTTCCCCGACGACGTTGTCCATAGCAACACCTCGACATCCCTCATCCACCGTACCGGATGAGGATCCGTCATCGATCTCATCGTCCCGTCGGTTCAGCCACACCATCCTCCACCTCCAAGGAGCTGCCCCGACGTTCCCCTCGTCTATCGCGCCACCTCCATTCCCACACCGCCGTCTTCACCTGCACCACCGGAAGAGCATCATCATCACCATTTCCTCGGATGAAGCTGCGGCCTAATCGGCGCCACCAAAGAGGTTGTACACGAATCGCCGCATTTTCTTCTTGATTCGATCTCATGGTGCTGCCGGTGCTCGGTCCCGAGCCGACACGGCGCGGCTCCATCCACGGCGGCGTCGCCGGCCACTTCCTCCACGACGTCGCTCCCTCGGCGGCGATGTCCACATCAGTAGGACCTGCTGCTGCTTTAGCTCTCGCTCGCGCTGCTGCTCTGCTCTTGCTCTTGCTTGCAATGCTGCTTCGATTTAGCTACACTTCACTCCGATGCCGCCGGGGTGAAGGAAGAACCAACTGCAGTGGGGAGGGGGCTCGCCGGAGAGGTACCCCACTATCTATCTTAGGGTTCAGGATGGGGGCGGTGGTCACTGGCATTGGCGGGGCGGTGGCGTGGGGATCACCGGAGAAAAAGCTCGGCACGGGGGCGCCTAGAGGGATGGCCGGGGCGGCGGCGGACCGGCGGTGGGGAGTGTTTTCGGGGCAGGCAGGGCGGCGCACCGCCGGCCGCGGGCGGCGGGGGGCTGCTGTTTGGCCGGCTCAGGGGGGTGGAGGTTGAAGATGAACCGCAGGCCCTTGATTTCGTATCCAACGGCTGCAAAATCGACTGACCAGAGATGAAAAAGTCAGTCGACCGACGTGTAGCCTCACCTTGCTAGTGCGTTCAGTTTCGACAGCAAAATTCAGTTTCGATAGTTAAGTTCAGTTTCGACAGTTAAGTTTAGTTTCGACAGTTAAATTCA
Organism: Triticum urartu; assembly: GCF_003073215.2. Classification (NCBI taxonomy): domain Eukaryota; kingdom Viridiplantae; phylum Streptophyta; class Magnoliopsida; order Poales; family Poaceae; genus Triticum; species Triticum urartu. Next base: position 248,678,581 of record NC_053022.1, on the reverse strand, counting down.
GTTTCGACTATTAAGTTCAGAGATGAGCGGCTGATGTATTTTACATCTAGCACTTTGTGGTTATGTATTTGACGTCATGTATTGGAGATGCTATTAGAATTCCACTCAGGTTAACGTTGTTCGCTGTCTCTCTTGTCGTGCTTCAGCCTCGGCGTCGTACAACTCACCGGAGCTGCTCCAACGATGAAACCCTCCATCACAGCGGAGCAGTACCTCGGGCTCCATCTCCAGACGCCTAAGATCTTCTTCCCCTCCTCCGATAGCCAAGTCAGCCGGAGCATCCTCACTGGCCAACCCAATCACCTGAGATCGACATGGCTTCGCCAAAGAGGTTGTACACTTGTTGCATCTCTTTTTTACTCTACATGTTATATATATTGTCCACTGAGCACACAGATTTGTTCCTTTAGTGTCTCCCTGAAAGAAAAAACGTAGGGATTTTAATTTTCACTTGTCCTCCTTTTCAAATTCCTATTCATGAAGCACAAGACTAAGAGATAGTAGCATAATAGCATTATAACAGTACATTTTCTTGTGATTTGACTTAATCTCACCATGCTTCTTTGCATCCTGTGATCTTCCAATTGTTGTGAATCAAACACCCAGATTGGCAGAAATCCTGTGTTTTTAAATTCTCTGTTTTGCACGTGCATTCCTATCCTATTCCTGTCTATTTCCTATCCCTGCATTGTTGGAATCCTCCAATTCAAACGAGCCCTTACAGAATTACTTCTCTTACAGATAGTTGTCAAAGAAAACCTTGCGTGGTTTGTCCCACTCCTGCTACGCCTTTGTCCACCCCAGCTCAGCTGCTCCAACGACAAAAGGGTCCAGCACAGCAGGGATCCGCCCTCAAGACTATCTTTCGCCGCCTCAGATCTTCTTCCCCGCCGCTGGCAGCCATGAAAACTACAGTACCATCATCAACCGAGCAGATGACCTCGAGGACTACATGGGTCCGCAAGAGAGGTCACACTCTTTCGTGCATGCTTACGTTATGCATCGCTTAATATCACATGCTACTTTATCGTCCTGTTCACCGATTAGACTCTGAGTCAGCTCCAAACTAATGGTCAAACTTGAGTTTTTAAATGGTTGTGTGGTACATATTGGGGCTGCTATCAATAGTATCTATCTACTATCTGGTTAATCCCCGGTGTCTACTATGAGTTTCATGTTGGGTGGGAAACAAACTGTAAAGAAGCCATTATCTGTATTTTTTAACTGAAGCCATTATCTGCCTGCTATTATTGGTTTTGGGTCTATCCACAGGTTGCTACCATCACTCTGGATTTCTGCATGCACTCCTTACATAATCTCACTATGTTTTATTCCTATGCATGACAATTATTGTAAACAATGGAACTGAACATGTAGAGCAAAAGAGACGAGCCTTGTGTGGCAATAAAATTTCATGCAGACGTCGCTCCATGGTAGGCGCAAAGGCAGCCCCCCTCCATGCATTTTGGATTGTAATCGAGAGGAAGATATCTATTCTGAGGGGGATTCAGAAGGAGAAGACAACTCCTATTTACCAACTGAGGTCTTCGCTCTAACTTGGCATGCTGATGTTGGTTATATCATGCATATGGTGTCTTGCATTGCTTACTTTATACATCAAATATGTCATCTTCTTAGTTTAGACATCCTTTGTGCGAATGCCATCTGTTTAGTTTATTCATCGTTTATGTGAATTATGCAATGCCGTCTTGTTTAGCCAGGCATCATATATGTGAATTTTGCAATGCCATCCTGCTTAGCCAGTCATCTTATATGTAAATTATATCAGGCCATCCTTTTTTTCATTACATATTACATTTGTCAACAATGTTATTACATTCAATTGCTCTTCGTGTGCATCAGCCATTTGACATGGTGATGGCAAATTCTGGAGTGAAAACAAGGTCTTCAGAGTAGACTATGCTATCTGACGAAGCGCATATCTCGCTGGTTACGGATAGCTCCTCAGAGGAGGATTCAGAGACAGATGACCAGTCCTATCCCCCCCCCCCCGAGGTGTATGCTCTAACTTGGCAGGGTTATGTTGCTCATATCGTGCGTATGGTGTCTCGCATTGCTATGTCATTTGATTAGTTTAGACATGCTTTGTGTGAATGCCACCTGTTCAGTGTCTAATTACCATATATGTGAATTATGCATTGCCATCTTGTTGCAAGACATTATATATGTGAATTATACAATGCTATCTTGTTGCAAAGGCATTATATATGTGAACTATGCAATGCCATGCTGTTTAGCCAATCATCATGTATGTGAATTATATCATGCTATCATTTTTTTTGTATTACATGTTCCACTTGGCGACAATGTTTGTATATTCAACTACTCTTCATGTCCATCAGCCATTTGAAGTGGTGATGGAAGTATCTGGAGTGAAAACAAGGTATTCAGAGCAGACAATGCTACCTGGTGAAGAAGACATCTTGCTGGTTACAGAGAGCTCCTCAGAGGAGGATTCAGAGACTGATGACCAGTCCTATTTTCCCCCTGAGGTCTATGCTCAAACTTGGCAGGCTTATATTACCCATGTCATGCATGTTGTCTTGCATTGCTTAGTTTTTACATCATATATGGATTGCCATCTGCTTACTTGCTTACTATATAAATCATATATTTGAATTATATCATGCCATCATGTTTACATAGTACATACACATCATCTATCTAAATTATGGCATGGCAACCCATTTAATAAAGACATCATATAGTTATATCATCTCATCCTGTTTAGTGTTTACAGTCATCATATTTTGAATTATGGCATTCTATCCATGAATGTATGTGAATTATGGCATGCCAACCTATTTAATAAACACATTATATAGTTATGTCATGTCATCCTATTTACATAGTCTCATATTTTGAACTATGTCTTTCCATCTTTTTTAATTAGCCATCGTAATGTGAAATTATGTCATGCTATCATGTTTAGTTAGCCATCATATATGTGAAATTGTGACATGCTATCTTGTTTGGTTAGACAACATAAATATGAATTATTTCATGCCCTCTTTTATTCCCCACTATCCATTGCACCTGTCTATCATACAATATCTATACTTTCAATTACTTTTCTTGTTTATCAGCCATTTGAATTGGAGAGCGTGATGGCAGTATCTAAGGGAGTAACAACACGGTCTTCAGAAAAGATAGTGCTACCAGTTGATGCAGATAGAACCACGGTTGTACTTGCCCAAGGACCAGATCCACCACACATAACCCAGACTCTCGCAGATTGTACCCCTACCTAGTTGGACAGAGAACCGACTACACCCCTTCTAACCCCAACCCCGGCAGATAGTAACCCAGTTCCAGTTGACACAGCACCGTCTCCACCACAGAGCACCCAAACACGAGCAGTTAGTGAGGGAACTGCAGTGCCCAAAGCACGAGGACGACCACTCCGAATCCCAACTCAACGCTTAAAGGAGAAGAAGATTTGTTCTCAGGTCAGGTTCTGTAGCTATGGTTCATACTCCTTTGCTCTTGCATGACTGTATTTACTCATACCAACTATTTTCAAATTTGAAGGATGGAATTGAAACTCCAATGGCACAACAGGTATGTTTTAAACCTGTTTCTTTAACTGGTTTGCTGTTGTAACCTGCTCTATGTTGATTTCAGTTTCAATTGAATAAACATTTATGTTCTCATGTCATGCACATTACAAGTGTTGTAATTGCTCTATAGTTACCCACACTTATATTCTATCTATTCTGCTTTGTCTTGAACAAATATTATTTGAACTGTGTCTCTATCTTGATTTGGCAACAAAAACTAGAATGGTATAGACCATGAATTGACCATGGTACATAGATATATGTTTGTTTCATGCTGTTATCCTGTCCACTTTACTACTGAACTCATTTACCAAAATGAGTTTCATATACAACATGGTAAACATGTGATGTGTCTGCTTGTTTCTCTTTTACAATGCGGACAAAATATTGGAGAACAGTACCATGTTATCCAATGGTAAAGGAAGTAATGCAGATAAGGTTCAAGATAGTGAGACATCCCTGTTGGTCTCCAAGAAAGCTAATAAAAACTATCTTGACGACAGAGAGGGAACCCAAAAGTCCTGTCTTGATGTAGTGTTCGAGTTACTGGCCACTACTGCTGGCACAAGCTCTTCGAACTCGCTGCCTGAATCAGTTCGTCTTCTTGAGTCTCAACTTCAAGTTGAAAGACATCGATCAGATGTGCTGCAACAGGAAGCTGAAGGACTATGGAAGTCCCTGCAGAATTCAGATGCATATTTTCTGGTGCAACAGCAAGCGCTGGAGGATTTAAGCGCCAAACAAGAGAAATTTAATAAGCTTGCTAAGCATCTTGCCAGCATTATGGGTACCCAGGATATTGTTTCTTGAGATCTTCTGAAGTGGTTTCAGTTCTGGATTTGTTTTGCTGCGGCGTTTATTTGCGCTGGTCACCAACTTTGACAACTAGTGTATATGATATGCTGCTTTGTTCCCAATATTTGCACTGGTGGCGAACTTTGATGCCCAGTGGATGTAATATGTGTAATAGCCGTGATAGGCTAGCGTTAGTTGCTTGCTTATTTATTTCCTTGTTGTCTTGTTTATTTGTTTACTTGTAGTCATTGCAGTTCTTTTTCCGCGGTTAGCTAGTGGCTGCAATAGCCTATTTTTTAAAACTAGGCCACAGATAACCATGGGCTAATATTTACTATAGTGACACTGGGCCTCCTACTGGCCGTAGAAACAGTGGGCCTTCTACGGGCCGTAGAAACAATGGGCCTTCTACAGGCCGTAGAAACAATGGGCCTTCTGCGGGCCGTATTATCAATGAGCCTTATACGGGCCGTATAATCGATTAGCCAAACATGGGCCAAACAGACCGCATTATGGCCGTAAACGGGCTAGAGTTGGAATCGTCCGTTCATGGGCCGACCATAAGGGGCCATCGTTAATAGGCCATATTTGATGACGCTATGAAATCGGCCCAATGTATTAACGAACCACAAACGGGCCGACTGTAACCACGGGCTGAATTTGGCCCACAAGCAGAAAATGACATTAACGGGCCGTAAGTAAACGAATGCTGGAAATGAGCCCAAGAATAAATGGGCTCTGAGAAGGCCGAAAGATAACATGGGTTGGAAACGGCCCAACAGAATAACGGGCCGTTAATGGGTATAATGTGATACACTGTTCATTACACGTTAGTTTCACCACGGGCCGTTAATGGGTGTAACGTGATACACTGTTCATTACGGGCCAGTTTCACCACGGGCCGTTAGTAGGCCAAGAGTTACATAGGGCGTCATATGGGCCGAAAGACGTCATGGGCCATACATGGGCCAGAACTGAAAATGGGCTGGAATCATATTGGATGGCCCAGATGACGCTACTAGGCCTAATTCGGATAGGGCGTAACGGGCCTTGGGTTAGCGGGCTATAAATGGGCTATATTCGAACAGGCCGTTAACAGGCTTCCCATGGGCCGGCCCGCCAGCTTTTGATCAAGTCAAACGGGCCGGCCTTTTCACAGGAATGGGCCTCTGTTGGGCCGTGCCACATGTCGACGTATCATAGGCGCCTTCCGTCGAATGAGTGGTTGACATCTGTCCCAACGATGAGCCGACACGTGTTTCCTCCAGCCAATGATGATTTTACACGTGGAAAATCCCCATTGGTCGGGGCTGTTAACGGGTTATCAGATCCAAAACCCGACCCGATAGCTTAACGGCGTTCCGTTACGGTGGATGCCACGTGTCGGTCACCCTTGACGAAAGCACTTCTGTGACGCGTGATTTATCGTCATGGAAGTGGACACTTCTGTGATGATAATTTTGGTAATGTCATGGAACACTTCTACGACAACACAGGTATGACTATCTTGATTATGTCATAAATTTGTCATGGATGTACATGCATGACAAAAAAAGCGACCTACTGTGACAAACACGTATCGTCACAGAAGTGTATTTTTTATAGTGTCAATAGGCGCAGCAAGGACTGGTGGCTCAGCGAGCTGTCTCTTTAGATCTTCAAAGGCGGTGTTAGCAGCATCACTCTAGACAAAATCGTCTGTCTTCTTCATCATTTGGTACAGCAGTATGGCCTTCTCACCTAACCGGCTTATGAATCGGCTTAACGCAGCGATACGACCTGCCAAACGCTGAACGTCATTGATGCACGTCGGCTTAGCTAAAGATGTGATTGCTTTGATCTTCTCTGGGTTAGCCTCGATGCCTCTGTTAGAAACCAGAAAACCCAAAAGCTTGCCCGCTGGTACTCCAAAAACACACTTGGTCGGGTTAAGCATCATCTTGTAGACCCGGAGGTTATCAAAGGTTTCCTTCAGATCATCTATCAAGGTCTCCTTATCTCTAGATTTTACCACAATATCGTCCACATATGCATGAACATTGCGCCCAATCTGATTGTGAAGACAGTTCTGCACACATCGATGATTAGTAGCCTGGGCACTCTTAAGCCCAAAAGGCATAGACACATAGCAGAAGGCTCCAAACGGAGTAATAAAATCCTTCTTCTCCTGGTCCTTAACTACCATCTTGATCTGATGATAACCAGAATAAGCATCCAAAAATCTCAAACGCCCACAACCCGCCGTAGCATCAATGATTTGATCAATATGAGGGAGAGCGAAAGGATCAGCTGGACAAGCTTTGTTTAAGTCCGTGTAATCCACACACATACGCCAGGTGCCGTTCTTTTTAAGCACAAGCACCGGGTTAGCCAACCACTCTGGATGAAAAACTTCAATAATGAACCCGGCCGCCAAGAGCCGGGCCACTGCTTCACCAATGGCCTTGCGCCTTTCCTCATTGAACCATCGAAGAAATTGCTTGACCGACTTAAATTTTGGATCAATATTGAGAGTGTGCTCAGCGAGTTCTCTTGGTACACCCGGCATGTCAGAAGATTTCCATGCAATGTTGTCCCGGTTCTCATGGATGAACTCGATGAGCGCGCTTTCCTATTTGGGATCCAGATTAGCACTGACACTAAACTGCTTAGATGAGTCACCTGGAACAAAATCGATAAGCTTGGTTTCATCAGCTGACTTAAACTTCAGGACCGGCTCATGTTCCATAGTTTGCTTTTTCAAAGACGTCATGTCCGCCGGGTCAACATTGTCCTTGTAAAACTTTAACTCCTCTGTTGCACAAACAAATTCAGCGTCAGCAGCATCGCCTTCCTCACATTCCAAGGCTATCTTCCTACTCCCATGCACTGTGATGGTGCCCTTATGACCCGACATTTTAAGCTGCAAATAAACATAACACGGCCGTGCCATGAACATGGCATAAGTCGGTTGCCCATACGGGCTTTTGATTTTGACCAACTCAAAAGTTAACTTCTCAGCCCTAGAATCATGCTCATCTCCAAAGGCTACTTCTAACTCAATCTTGCCCATTGGGTACACTGACTTTCCAGGCACCACTCCATGGAAAACAGTGTTGGACGTCTTAAGATTTTTGTCAGTCAACCCCATGCGACGGAAAGTATCATAATAGAGGATGTTGATGTTACTGCCTCCGTCCATGAGTACTTTAGTGAATCTATATCCACCTACTTGAGGTGCCACCACCAAGGCCAGGTGACCCGGATTGTCAACCCGGAGGGGTGATCTTCCCTACTCCATAGAATAGGCTACTCAGACCGTCTCAAATAATGAGGGACTGCCGGCTCAACAGCATTCACAGCCCTCTTATGAAGCTTCTAGTCCCGTCTGCACAAACTGGTGGTGAACACATGATACTGTCCACTATTCAACTGCTTTGGATTTCTCTGGTATCCAGATTGTTGTTGCTGCTACTGACTTCCCTGGCCAGATTGCTGATTATAGCCACCTTGATTTCCTTGAGAGCGATGGAAATTGGAATTTGAACCGCCGCTCGGACCATGAAAACTGCCGCCACCTGAGCCGCCGTCCAGCCCATGATTGCCATTGAACATGTTAGAGTTCTTGAAAGCCTTCATGATTGTACAGTCCTTCGATAGGTGAGTGGCCGGCTTCTCCTGAGTACTGTGCCTTGGACAGGGCTCATTTAACAGCTGCTCAGGAGTGGGACCTGACCCACCGGACCGAGGAGGTAGCCTTCCCTTATGTCGCTGATTGTTGCCCTGTGCATTAGTGTTAGCGACAAACTTCGAGCTACCGTCAGCCTTATGTTTATTATTGCCTGATTCACCGGGTTATGCTGATGACCCTTGGCATTGTCGTTCTTCTTCCCCTTCCCGGTCTTCTCATCGTCAGACTCAGGATCCTTGGTACTATCAGAGTCAGCGTACTTCACTAGAGCCACCATCAGCTGGCCCATGTCATTACAATCGCGCTTAAGCCGCCCCAGCTTCTGTTTTAGAGGCGTAAAACAACAATTTTTCTCCAACATTAAGACTGCAGAGCCGGCATCCATCTTATCAGATGAATGTATTATGGCCTTGACCCGACGCACCCAATGGGTCGTGGACTCACTGTAACACCCACAATGCGGCTATATCTCCCACGTGTCGGGGCACGACTTAGAGGCATAGCCGCATGGTAGGTTTGTCGCAAGAGGGGTAATCTTCACACAATCCCATGTACAGAATAAGAAAGGGATAAAGAGTTGACTTACGATCGCCACTTCACACAAATACAAGTTAAACATACATCAACCAGAATACAATCAAGGTCCGACTATGGAACCAAAATAAAAGAAGACAACCCCAAATGCTAGATCCCCGATCGTCCAAAATGAACTCCACTACTGACCAACAGGAAACGAAACAAAACAACGATCAAGATCTTCAGCGAGCTCCCACTTGAGTTGGGTTGCGTCACCTGCACTGGTATCATCGGCACCTGAAACTGTTTGGAAGTATCTATGAGTCATGAGGACTCAGCAATCTCACACCCGCGAGATCAAGACTATTTAAGCTTATGGGTAGGAAAAGATAGTGAGGTGGAGCTACAGCAAGCACTAAGCATATATGGTGGCTAACATGGACAAATGAGAGCGAGAAGAGAAGCAATGCAACGATCGAGAAGCTAGAAGTGATCAAGAAGTGATACTGAAACTACTTACGTTCAAGCATAACACAAGAACCGTGTTCACTTCCCGGACTCCGTCGAGAAGAGACCATCATAGCTACACATGCGGTTCATGCATTTTAATTAAGTTAAGTTTCAAGTTCTCTACAACCGGACATTAACAAATTCCCATCTGCTACATAACCGCAGGCACGACTCTCGAAAGTTTATACCCTACAGGGGTGTCCCAACTTAGCCCATCACAAGCTCTCACGGTCAACGAAGGATATTCCTTCTCCCAGGAAGACCCGATCAGTCTCGGAATCCCGGTTACAAGACATTTCGACAATGGTAAAACAAGACCAACAAAGCCACCCATGTGCCGACAAATCCCGATAGGAGTCACACGTATCTCGTTCTCAGGGAAACACCGGATGAGACTAGCTATGAGTAAAACCAAACCTCAAGTTTCCCTGAGGTGGCCCCGCAGGCAGCTCGGTTCGGACCAACACTCAGAGGAGCACTGGCCCGGGGGGGTTTAAAATAAAGATGACCCTCGGGCTCGCGAAAACCTAAGGGAAGGCTATAGGTTGTTAGGAAAATGTAAAACCAAGGTTGGGCCTTGCTGGAGGAGTTTTATTCAAAGCGAACTGTCAAGGGGTTCCCATAACACCCAACCGCGTTAGGAACGCAAAATCGAGGAACATAACACCGGTATGACGGAAACTAGGGCGGAAAGAGTGGAACAAAACACCAGGCATAAGGCCGAGCCTTCCACCCTTTACCAAGTATATAGATGCATTAATTAAATAAGAGATATTGTGATATCCCAAACATATCCATGTTCCAACAAGGAACAAACTTGATCTTCACCTGCAACTAGCAATGCTATAAGAGGGGCTGAGCAAAAGCGGTAACATAGCCAAACAACGGTTTGCTAGGAAAGGTGGGTTAGAGGCTTAACATGGCGATATGGGAGGCATGATATAGCAAGTGGTAGGTAGCGCGGCATAGCAATAGAGCGAACAACTAGCAAGCAAAGATAGAAGTGATTTCGAGGGTATGGTCATCTTGCCTGAAAACCCGCAAGGAAGATGAACGAGTCCATTAAGAAGATAAACGGACAGAGTCAAAAGAATCCTCACAACTATGGAACGAAACTGAAGCTAAACGAGAGAAGCAACCCGGAAAGAAGCAAGCAACATAGTAAACAACCATCACATAAACATGGCATGATGCACAACCAAGTATGATGCATGTCCGGTTTAATTATGCATGGCATGGCAAAGTGCACAATAAGTGGAGCTCAATATGTAACAAGTTGCATATTGAAGAAACACCACATTTAAATATTTAGTACTCTCTCGTTTAAACTACTCAACAATACTAAATGTTTTCAAACATGGCAAGGGGTGAAGCATAATAAAACTACCTATCTAAGAAATTTAAATGGGGCCAGAAACATCAACCAACAATTTCGGTAAATCCCCATATGCATTTAACAATTTAAAGCAAACAACAATTTAAACATTTTAAATGTTGTTATCATGATGCGGATGGCATATGCAAGTTTATGCAATTTTTATGAAAATGTTCCCATTAGCAAGATATGAAGCATTTGTCATCGTGGAGAAAACGAAAGGGGTGCCACGGCAACGAATCTGGAAATGATGCCACAACAACATATCAGTTCCGGTAGCTCAAGGAGATACCGGTGCAAAAGGAAAAGTGATGGGAGCGCGTCATGCAAGGATGGTGGGGTGCTCCCAATTACCAGGTGTCCCACATGATGGTGGCAAGGCAAAAGAGGGGCTTCGTGCAACGAACAACTCGGACACGGAGCAAACACAGGCATCTCATACACCACACATGCATTCATTCACGGGCTTCGTCTCGGCGTTATACCTTTGAAGCGTGCGTTTTTGCGGCGGTTCGAGTTCGTAGTGGAAGTAGCGGTACTCACGGATCGTATTGGAAGTAGAGGTTCACGAGTCGAAGAGGAAGTAGTCGTTCATATTCGAGGAGCGGTAGTGGTACACGATCGTCATCGAACTTGGTGTCACGTCGCATAGACATACACATTCCGTAGATGTTCATGTCATCGGTGTCGTGGTACTTGGGGTCTTTGGACTTGCCGGTCCCGTTCTTGCGATGGTAGTCGTTCACGTTCGTTCAGAGAGGTACTTGATGACTCCAAAGTCTTTGGGGCGACGATAGTGGTACACACGAGGGTAGTCGAACTTGACGGATCCGAGGGCTCCGGGCGTCGTGGTACTTGTCGGTCCGGGTCTTGAGACATACTAGGCATCGGTGACCTTCGAGTAACTCGGCGTGTCCAAAACGTAGCAGGACAAGGTCCCGGTTGTGGTCGTGTGGATGTTCGGCGAAGAGGAACTTGCCGGTCGAAACCAAATTGAAGCAAGACCAAGGAGGCCTCGGGTGGGAAGCAGCAAGGCAGGCTACAACACACATCTGTGGCCCACGGAGAGGTCGAACAGGACATCAAGGAGGGCAGCAGAGGCGACGGGCGGAGCAGAGGATCCAAGGCCATGGCGCGCGGAGGAGAAGCAGGGCCAGGGGCGTGTCGGGGCGAGGAGCTTGAGGGCGTGGCACGGCAAGAGGGTGTAGGGGCTGCTTCTGCTGCTGGCGGCGAGGTCGAGGCGAGGAGCGCTGATCGTCGCCGAGGGCGACGGGGAGGTCCGGCGGAGCGCGAGAAGAGCAGCAGCAGAGCAGCTCGGGCGCGGAGGCTACGCTCGCCGGAGTTGATGTCCAGCGCGGCGGCAAGGGAAGGAGGAGCGGGTGAGGTGGTGGCTGAGGCGTGGAGGAAAGAGGCAGGGGAGCAGGCGGGGCTTCAAGAGGAGGATGAGAGGGAGTAGGGGAAGGAGAGGCCGACGCGGGGGAGATGGGGATTGAGCAGGGCTCTCCCTGGTGCGATGTGTGTGTGTGTGTGTGTGTGTGGCGCAAGGCGAGGGAGATGTGGAGTGGATCGAGTAGAGGAACGGCTGCGCCTAGGGTTAGAGCACGGGAAAGACTGGGCCTTGGAGGCCGGCGCGGGAGGCCCGGTTGGCTGGAGGTCCAACAGGCCGGCGGGGATGGATTGGCCTAGAGAGGCCTGCTGTCTAAGCTCTCTCCTTTCTTCTCTTATCCATTAAGAGAAAACAAAATAGATAGAAGAAGAAAAAAAAATAGAAAGAGAGGGTTAGGGATGGAATATTTCAGAAAATAAAATATTCTTGGAGCGCTGGAACTTTGCACAAATAGAATAAAATGGTTTGGCAATTTTTAGAGATAGAAAAATAATTCAAGTTTGAATTTTATTCAAACTTGAGCCATTTTTGAACCCAACCAGACCAAACCCAAATGAGCTGAAATTTGACAGGGAGGGTGTAGGCATGGTTTAAGATTAATAGGGAAAGAATGAACATTGTTATGTGACAGAAAAAATGTCACTTGCAACGAATGGGTAAATTTGAAAGAAAGAAGCTAGTGATTGGGTTTCAACTAGAAGAGGATTTGGTGGCAAGAGAGAAAGATGCAAGTGTGTTTTGGTTGATTCCATAAGGATGGAATATTTTATAATAGCTCCCTAATAATAGTAGGAGACCTTTATATGTTATAAAGAGAATTTCACCATGTGAACTCCCTTGATTTAAATGGATCAAAGATCCATGCCAAAATGGCAAGATGGCATGATGACATGATGCAATGCACATGATGCAGAGATGAATGCAACAAGCAAAACAAATCACACAACGAATCTTGGAACCCATGGAAGGCATCTGAAGCTTCAGTCTTTGGGTGTTACACTCACCTTCCTCTTGTTTACAATTAGTCAAATCCACAATTAACATGGGCTGCTTGCAGGTGTCTTTGAAATTCTGAATAAATCGGGCTTTTAATTCTGCCCATGAACCAATGGAATTGGGTGGCAGCCCCTTCAACCAAGTGCGAGACGTTCCATCTAACATCATGGTGAAGTACTTGGCCATTGCCGCGTCACTAACCTCCAGTAGATCCATGGCCATCTCATAGCTTTCAATCCATGCCCCTTGCTGTAAATCGGCCGTGTAATTAGGCACCTTTCGAGGCCCCTTGAAATCCTTGGGCAACGCTCATTACGCAGAGCCGGTACCAAGCAAGGGATACCTCTAGTCCTTGTGGCCATGCCTGCCTCAATAGAGGTCATCAGATGAAACGGAAAAGTATGGTGAGCCGCCCGCTGAGCCACCTGCTCAGCTGCCTGTTGAGCTGCTTGCTCTACCTCTTGGTGGATCCTGTCCTAGTCAACCAAGTTAAGAGATCCATCACGTGTCGGGTCGTGCCTGCACGGCTGGTCACGGCGCCTGGCGATGCTTGAAACGGCTGCTGAATCTATGTGCCTGCTATAACTCAGGCTCCGGCTTGGGCGAGGGGCCGAATGAATCCTGTTTCGACTATAAGAATATGCCTCCTGCTGCACCAAAGCCGTCTGAAGAAGTTTGGTGACCCTTTGGGTTTCAATCACCGTCGGAGAGTCACTCTCCGCTGGGAGAGCCACCAATCACGTCGCCGCAGCGATCATGTTCTCCAAAGGGTTAGAATAATGACCCGGTGGTGTTGGTACATAAGGAGGTGGAGCAGTATTCGTACGAGGAGGTTCCATCACCCGTGGTTGAACCGACGCCCCAGCCCCGGGCGTTGCCAGCCGGTTTACCTCCGACGAGTTACTGGGGCCTGCACCGGGTGTGCAGAAGAGGTTTCTAGGATCATAACTTAGAGGCGGACGTGATTGAGCCTTCTGGTGTCTTCTCCTCATGACCTCATTTGATGCATTCAGATCCATCGTAAGCTAAAAAGCCTCTGATTGAATCTGCTGAGCTCGATCATCCAAAGTCGCCTGCTCCGCAGCCATCCCGACGTCCTCCGTTGCTAGGTTTTCCTTGGCTTGTACTACCTCCTCACGTAACCGTGTCACTTCTGTATCGTGTTGAGCCTGATCCGCCGGGTTAACCACGACAGTCAACAGGGCTGTCATCCTATCCATGAGATCCATCAGCACCTGAGCTGGCGGGCGCGCAGGGCCTCCTGCCCCGGCCGCCGCTGACCTGGAGGTTATCGCTGCCGCAGCCGTAGAGATTTGAGCGAGTTGCGTGCCAGTCATGAAGATCCCTGCTCTGCTTGGTGTCTCAAAGGGGTCCGGAATACTGCTGACATCGGAACAGCCCCCAAGCCCACCGTCTTGCAATTGATACAATGAATCCGTCTCACCTGTGGATGATCCACCGTCAAAGCAGATGGCCGTCTCATCGCCAGACACCGGTCCTTCAGAGAACTCTCCTCCATGGATGCATCCCACGAAGGCACGCTTCATGGCGGGTTGCACCCGGGCGGGTCTTGCGCGCTGAGCCGTCTCGATGATGTCAGTGCAGATGTCCGGCTCAGGGCCTGGCTCACCGATCTGGCCGATGAAGACGTGGATTCCACCGAATGGGACCCGGTACCCGTACTCAATTGAGCCGGCATCGGGGCCCCAGCCAGCGTCGTCAATGTAGAGCTTGCCGCGACGACTCTTGGTCATCCGACCCACAAAGTATCCCTTGAGCCCTTCGAAGTTGCCCTTCAAGAACTCAAATCCACCGTGCGCATGCCCCACGGTGGGCGCCAACTGTCGTGGAATTGTCACGACAGATGTCCTAGTGAAAGGACTTAATCGTGGAGCCATCGCAACTAGGAAGCTTAAAGGGGTTAAACGGGACAAAGGACACGAGGAGTTATACTGGTTCGGCCCCTTGCAGTGAACGTAAAGGCCTAGTCCAGTTTGAGGTGATATTGCTAGGGTTTCGATGACCAGGGAGCTAATACGCTTAACCTAGCTCTCGATCTGTTGTTTCTTGCCCTAAGCTGTTGCCGGGTCGTCCCCTTATATACACGGGTTGATGCCCTGCGGCCTACAGAGTCCCGGCCGGCTCATACAATGTGTCCGGCTCGGTGACGTATCTTACATGCCTTACACTAAAAGTCTATTCAAACATGGCGGTTTATATTTATGGGCCTTAAGCCGCCTCTAGGCTTGGGCCTATCATAAGCCTAACTGTGAACCGCCATCTTGTATACTCTTGGGCTTCATATAGGTGAACCGCCATTGTGGTTGACCCGGCCCCTCCTGGGCG
Source organism: Triticum urartu (assembly GCF_003073215.2). Taxonomy (NCBI): domain Eukaryota; kingdom Viridiplantae; phylum Streptophyta; class Magnoliopsida; order Poales; family Poaceae; genus Triticum; species Triticum urartu. Next base: position 248,663,405 of record NC_053022.1, on the reverse strand, counting down.
GGTCATATCTGGTAGTCATATCGCCAACAACCATCGTGCTCTAAAATATATAAGTGAAGTACGAGAGCAACTGCTTAGCTCTAAAGATATAAGTGAAGCACATAGAGTATTCTAAAAAATCACAAAAAATGTATGCCCCTCTCAAAAAGGTGTGTCCAGCAAGGATGATTGTGACAAACTAAAATGCAAAAAAGACACATATAATACACTACGCTCCAAGAAAAACTCATATCATGTGATGAATAAAAATATAGGTCCAAGTAATTTTACCGATGGTCGATAAAAGAAAGAGGAGATGCCTTCCAGGGCATCCCCAAGCTTAGATGCTTGGGAGTCCTTGAATATTACTTTGGGGTGCCTCGAGCATCCCCAAGCTTAGGCTCTTTCCACTCCTTATTCCTTCATCCATCGTGATCTCACTCAAAACTTGAAAACTTCAGCACACAAAACTCAACAAAACCTTCGTGGGATCCGTTAGTATAATAAAGCAAATCAATAATTTAGTTACTATTGTCAACCCATTCATATTTTATTATTGCATGATACCTAATGTATTGTAACTTCACCATGGCTTATACCCCCCGATACAATCTATAGATTCATCAAAACAAGTGAACAACGCAACAAAAACAGAATATGTCAAAAACATAACAGTGTGTAGTAATTCGAACAATGACCATACTTTTGTAACTTGAAAATTTTCTAAAAATTGCGAAAACTTTGGAAATTGTTATATCAATAATGTGTAAAACATTCATAATTTTATCACGCTTTAGCAAATTTAAACAATTCTGCTACTGGACGCAAAAGTTTCTGTTTTTGCATAGAATCAAAGCAACTATCATCCAAATCATCCCATAGGCTTTACTTGGCACAAACATTAATTAAAATACAAAAACACAACCATAACAATAGATGAATTGTGTTCACAAAAAACAAAAAAAGAAACAAGAAAATTAAGATAACTATTGGGTTGCCTCCCAACTAGCGCTATTGTTTTACGCCCCTATCTAGGCGTAATGCATAGTTCCAAGTGTTGTCATTCTTCAAATTAATTCCATAGGTGTCCCTCATAACAGATTCATATGGTGGCTTAATTCTCTTTCTACAGAAGTATTCCATACCCCTATTTAACGTAAATTGAAATTTTATATTCCCTTCTTTCATAGCAATAACAGCACCTATGGTTTGTAGAATGGGCCTACCAAGTATTACGGGACAAGCCGGGTTGCAATCAATATCAAGCACAATGAAATAAACGGGTACATAATTCCTATTTGCAAGAATAAGAACATCATTTATTCTACCCAAAGGTTTCTTAATAGTAGAATCTGCTAAGTGCAAAGAACATTCATCCATATTGGTAAAACCTAGCACATCACATAGAAATTTTGGTATTGTGGAATGCTAGCACCCAAATCACATAAAGCATTGCACTCATAATTTTTAATTTTATATTTAATGGTGTTTTCCCACTCATCATATAATTTACTTGGTATTGAAACTTCTAATTGTAGCTTTTCTTCTAAAGCTTTCATCATCTCTTCTACAATATGTTTAGTAAAAGCCTTATTTTGTTCATAAGCGTTGGGTGAATTTAGCATGGATTGCAACAAGGAAATAAATTCAATTATATAACAACTATCATAATTAAAGTCCTTGAGATCCAAAAGAGTGGGCACATCACTATTTAAAGTTTTTACCTCTTCAAACCCACTTTTATCAATTTTTTCATTAAGATTTACACCCTCCAAACTACAGGGACACCTTCTAGCTAAAGTTGACTCTTCTTAAGTCTCCTTTTCATCTAGTTTGACATCACTAAACAAGGATTCCATGGGTGTAGCGGAAATCATTTTAATATCTTCATCATTACTATGATAAAAACAGGCGGAATCACTTTTTCTACGAACTCTCGCTTAGCCCTCAACCTATCGGTTATTGCTTTACTCTCATACATGGAGACATAAAGAGCTTTAATTGATTCATTAATATAAAGCCTGGGTGGCAGAATTTTAGATTTTAGATTTTCCACATCATGAACGATTCTATCCATACTCCTAAACATATCATCATGTTTAGTCAATTTTTCTTCTATCATAGTGTTGAAAAAAATTTAAGCATTTAATGAATTCTTTGACATTACTTTAAATATCATAGGGAATACTATTATTATTATAAGAATTCCCATAGGAATTACCATAATTATTAGAGGAATTTCCAGGAAACGTCCTAGGATTAAAATTACATGTATAAGCATTACTATTGAAATTGTTTCACGAGACAAAATTCACATTTATGGGGTGATTATTTTTCTTAATCAAATTAGACAATGGCACATCATTAGGATCAATATGAGAATTTTTAGTAGCAACCAATTTCATAAGCGCATCAACTTTATCACTCAAAGTACTAATTTTTTCAACAGAATTCAGTTTTTAACTTGTAGTTCTTTTGGTATGACATTGTGAATAATTTGCCATAATATTATCAAGCAATTTCGTAGCCTCTCCTAGCGTAATTTCCATACAATTACCACACGTGGTAGTATCTAAAAGATTTCAAGAAACAAAGTTCAGTCCTGCACCAAAATTGTGTATGATCATCCACAAACTTAAACCATGAGTAGGGTAATTTCTTATCATTAATTTCATCCTCTCCCAAGATTGGGCAACATGTTCATGCTCAAGTTGCTTAAAATTCATAATTTGTTTTCTAAGTGAGATAATTTTCATGGGAGGAAAATACTTGGCAATAAAAGCATCCTTACACTTATCCCAAGAATCAATAATATTTCGTGAGAACAGAAATAATTTTAATTTGACAATATCAATCATCCAAATCTTTTTTGTTTTGCGTGTCACACAATTTAATGAAAGTGGTAAGATGGCATGCATCATCTTCATTAGGAGTACCAGAAAATTGTTCCTTCATAACAAGATTTAACAAAGCGGCATTAATATCACAAGACTCCGCACTAGTGGCGGGAGGAACAATCAGAGTGCTAATAAAATCATTATTATTAGTATTGGAAACATCACACAAAGTTTTAGAAGTGGGGGAGATGAAAGCGATAGGCAAAAGGTAAATAATGTAAATGCAAGGAGATTAAATTTTATGCTTAGGTACTTGATAGATGTTGATGATGTCTCCCTGGCAACGGCGCCAGAAATTATTCCTGCTACTTGTGAGCTACGTTGGGATTTCCCCAAAGAGGAGAAGATGATGCAGTGCAGTAGAAATAAGTATTTCCCTCAGTTAAGAACTGTGACACCCATGATACGGCTATATCTCCAACGTGTCGAGGCACCACTTAGAGGCATAACCGCATTGTGGTTTTGTCACAAGAAGGGTCATCATCACAACATCCCATGTAATGAACAAGAAAGGGATAAATAGAATTGGCTTACACTCGCCACGTCACACAATATCCAATAATTCATACATCATCAGAATACACTCATAGTCCAACTATGGACAACCAAATGAAAAGAACATAAACCCAACTGCTAGATCCCCGATCGTCCCAACTGGGCTCCACTACTGATCATGAGGAAAATAAACATAGTAACGGCCGAGGTCCTCGCCGAACTCCCACTTGAGTTCGGTAGCATCACCTGCACTGGTATCATCAGCACCTACAACTATTTTGGTAGTATATGTGAGTCACGAGGACTCAGCAATCTCAAAACCCGCGAGATTAAGACTATTTAAGCTTATGGGTAGGATGTGGTAATGAGGTGGAGTTACAGCAAGCACTAAGCAAATATGGTGGCTAACATACGAACACACGAGTAAGATGAGCAACTACGCAACGATCAAAAAACTAGAAGTGATCAAGAAGTGATCCTGAACTACTTACGTTCAAACATAACCCCACCGCGTTCACTTCCCGAACCTCATCGGAAAGAGACCATCATGGTTACACACGCAGTTGGTGTCTTTTAATTAAGTCAAGTGTCAAGTTCTGTACAACCGGATATTAATAAATTCCCATCTGCCACATAACCGTGGGCACAGCTCTCGAAAGTTTATACCCTGCATTGGTGTCCCAACTTAGCCCATCACAAGCTCTCACGATCAACAAATGATATTCCTTCTCCTGGAACAACCCGATCAGACTCGGAATCCTAGTTACAATACATTTCAACAATGGTAAAACAAGTCCAGCAAGACCTCCCGATGCACCGACCTAGCCTGATATGAGGTGCGCAGTCTTGTTCTCAGGGTACACCAGATGAGCGAAGCGTACAGGTATATACCAAATACCCCAGGTTACCAAGGGGCAGCCCCGCACGGTGCTCTAGTTTGGACCAACACTCATGTGGAGCACTGGCCCGGGGGTTGATTAAGTCAACAGGGTCCGAAAAGTCCCTATGCAAGTTTTTAGTTGTTATAGGCAAATGGTAAAACCAAGGTTGGGCCTTGTTGGAGGAGTTTTATTCAAAGCAAACTCTCAAGGGGGTCCCATAACCCTAACCGCGTAAGGAACGCAAAATAAAGGAACATAACACCGGTATTTCAGAAACTAAGGCAGCAAGAGTGGAACAAAACATCAAGCAAAAGGCCAAGCCTTCCACCCTTTGCCAAGTATATAGATGCATTAATTAAAATAAGAGATATTTTGATATCCCAACATATCTATGTCCAACATGGAACAACTTGCAAGGCACCTGCTACTAGCAACGCTATAAGAGGGGCTGAGCAAAAGCGGTAACTTAGCCAAACAACGGTTTGCTAGGAAGGTGGGTTAGAGGCTTGACATGTCAATATGGGAGGCATGATAAACAGGTGGTAGGTAGCACGACATAGCGATAGAACGAACAACTAGCAAGCAAAGATAGAAGTGATATCGAGGGTAATGGTCATCTTGTCTGCAAAGTTCTCAAAGTTGTCGAAAGCTTGCTCCTCGTTAGCGTACTCGACAGGTTCCTTGTTCACGAACTCGTCTCCCGGCTCTATCCAAAGCAAGAACACAAGCAACGGAACAACAATCAATCACGATGCAATGCGCAAGCAACATGATGCAATACATGGCATGGGATGCAAGGTATGATGTGCAATGCATATGAAAACTCCAGAAGGGAAAGGATGATCAAGGCATCAACTTGGCAAGCCAAGCATGCCGCTGGAAAGATGGGGTGATTATAGTCGAAATCGATATAAGGATTGCCGGAAATGGATGCACGGTTTGCAAATGACAAGCAAAACAAGGATGATGCAAAACTGTGATTAACAGCTTCATAGCACTTAGGATGCAACAAGAAACTCTGCTACAACATACCAACATAGCAACAAAACACATGGAAGTGAAGTACACATGAAGCTCTACAAATAATTAACAGTGAGCTCCTGCTATAACTCACTAGAACAAGCTCAAAATAACATGGCAAAAATGCAAATGATAACAGATTCACAGACTTAGTGAAAATACTAAACAGGGCATAAACAGCATCAGGTAGCAATGTTTAGAGCTAGCAAACAACATGCTACAGGAACATATCATGGCAAACAAAGGCATGGCATGCCAGTACTAAAGGCACAGGACAAAACTCCCTTACTGAACTTTAACCAAAGAGGCACGGAAAATAATGTGGCACCCATGCAAACATGGCAAGTTATATACACAGTTTTAGACTTGGAAGAAAAACATGACATGGCAGAAATAGATTCATGATAGCAACTTTACAAGCTCATGCCACTCACCACAAAGCATTTCATGGCATAAAAAGGTAACCAACAGTAAGCATACATATTCATGAAGCTAAACACGGCAATAGCAAATCCATAGGATACATGGATCACTAGCAAAACACATGGCAAAACTGAAACTCATGTTAACAATCTGCCAGGAACAATATTTAGCAAACGTAGAGCATGGTAACGACAAGCTAGAGTACTCCATAATTGCAACCAGAGGAATGAATGGATAGAGAATAACCATATCTTCGAAACACTCTTACTGAACTACCTCAAAATGTGCATGGATCTACTGGTAGCAACAAGTTTATATAGCATCAAAATGTAACAGGAAAAGACTTAGCAAGATTACTAAGTGTCTGGAATCAGCAACATCATTAGGCCCACTTTGCATTCTTGTGCTAGTCACCACAGAGCTCATAAGACTATAAGGCTTGCACCACTGTAAAGATGGCATGGAGATGCTCCAAAAACATATAGACATCATGCTCATAGGATGCACACACAAAATGCAACAAAAATGACAAATCAGCAATTGTTAAATTGCAGCAGACAACATCATATGGACAGTAACATGCATGCAAATGACACTAACATGAAGAGCATCACGAGACAAACATTTTGATATATCATGCACGCAAAACGGAGTTATGAGCATGGAGATATGACATGATGAAGGGGTGCACAAAATGTTAGGGATTTGGGACTTAGAGATATTTTTACCCCTCAGATCTAGGGTTCCTCACGGAAACTAAGGCGGGGCCGGAGATGCTCGTCGGAGACGCGGGACGCGGTGACCGGAACCGGGGAGAACTCACCGGCGAGGGAGGGGCGGCAGATCAGGGCGACGGGGCACCGGATCTGTCCGGAAAGGCGGCGGCAAAGGTCGGCGATGCGGCACCCAATGCGGGCGGCACGGCGCGGAAGCCGAGGCGGCACTGAGCTGCGATGGCGGCGGGGAAGATGGGCGGCGCCGGCGATGGCGGTGGTGGCGCGGGCGACGAGGGCGCGGTGGCGCGCTGGCGAGGAGGTGGCTCGACGGTAGAGTCGATGGCGCACGGAGCGGCGGCTACGGGCCCGGCGTGGCCCAGTTTGGCCCAGGGCGGGCCGGATCTGGGCCTCGGGTGGCTGGCGATTCGGGTGGCAACAAGTGGCGGCGGAGTGGTGGCTGCGCACAGAAAACAAGGCGGGAGGTGGAAGAAGGCTAGGGTTAGGGGCGATTTTCTTCTCAGATTTGGATGGGAGAGGTGGTTTTATAGGCAGAAGGAGCTAGGAGTGTCCAAATGAGGTGCGGTTTTTTCCCACACAATCTTGATCCAACGACGGAGAGCATGGAAGGGGTTTAGAAAGGGCTCGTGGGCTGTTTTGGAGGGGTGTTGGGCTGCAACACGAGAGGGGCTTTTGCGGTTACCCGGTTAACCTTTGGGGCATCAAACAACCTCTAAATGGAACGAAATTTGGCAGGCGGCCTAACGGTGATATACCAAGGCCACTTGACAAATCTCAACCCATTCCTAGAACATTTTTCTCCCGCTCACGAAACAAGATTTGAGGGGTGCAATAGGTGCATGTGGGAGTGTCGGATGGCGAAATGGACAACGGGGAAAATGACCGGATGCATGAGACGAACACGAATGCAAATGAGATGCACATGATGACATGAGATGAAATGCATGACATGAAAAAAATTCAAAACAAAAGAAAAAACCCAACCATGACGAAATATCATATCACATAGCCAGAAATGGCAAGAGTTGGAGTTACAAATATGGAAAGTTACATCCAGGGTGTTACAACACTCCACCACTACAAGAGGATCTCGTCCCGAGATCTAGGACTGAAAGAACTCCGGATATTCGGAATTGAGGTGATCATCGCGTTCCCAGGTGGCTTCTCGGTGGGAATGGTGCGACCACTTAACTTTCAGGAATTTGATTGACTTGTTGCGAGTCTTGCGCTTGGTTTCTTCAAGAATGGCAATGGGATGCTCATGATAAGACAAGTCTTCTTGGATATCAATATCTTAGAATTTGATAGTACGCTCGGGGGTCTTGAAGCACTTGTGAAGCTGTGACACGTGAAACACATCGTGCACATTTGCGAAGTTGGGCGGATGCTCGAGTTGATAGGCAAGGTCGCCTCTTTTGCCAATGATCTTGAAAGGACCCGCATATCTCGGGGCAAGCTTCCTATTTGATATGTCTGTCCTTCGAAAGAACCGATTATCAGGCCGTCAAGTGGGGCTTGTGAAAAAGAAACTTGAAAATGATAAAAAGAAAAGTAATAGTATGTGTGTCCAGGGAAGGTCGAGCCATATTGTGGACCACAGTCTGGTTATGCCTCCGTCTCTGCCCATGGTATTTTTAGTGCGTAGTTATGTGCGCGTTGTACGTATGGCGCCACTTGGTCAGGACTGAGACGGAGGCCGGATTGCTAGTCGAGCTAGACTGTCCTGCTACAGAGTCGTCCAGACTCGTTTGACAGTGTCTGGGAGCATGGCCGCCGAATTAAGGTTCTGCTTCTGAAGGCCGCTCTGCACCTCTGTCGCCAGGTTTGCGGTGTGCTCCTCAGTGCGGAGGGGGTGCTTCGTGTTTCCATTGACTGTTATGACACCGCGTGGTCCAGGCATCTTGAGCCTGAGATAAGCATAGTGTGGCACCGCATTGAATCGAGCAAACGCGGTTTGTTCGAGGAGTGCGTGATAGCCGCTACGGAAGGGGACGGTATTGAAGATTAACTGTTCGCTTCGGATGTTGTCCGGAGATCCAAAGACGGCATCCAATGTGATTGAACCCGAGCAATGGGCCTCTACACTTGGTATAACTCCTTTAAAGGTAGTTTTGGTGGGCTTGATCCTTGATGGACCGATGCCCATTTTGCACATTGTATCCTGATAGAGCATGTTGAGGCTGCTGCCACCGTCCATGAGGACTCGTGTGAGGTGGAATCCATCAATTATTGGGTCGAGGACCAGTGCGGCTGAACCTCCATGACGGATACTGGTCGGATGGTCCCTATGATCAAAGGTGATCGGACAGGACGACCATGGGTTTAATTTTGGGGCGACTGGCTCTATCGCATAGACGTCCCTGAGAGCGCGCTTGCGCTCCCTCTTAGGGATATGGTTAGTGTATATCATGTTCGCAGTTTTAACCGGAGGGGGAAACTTCTTCTGTCCCCATGTGTTCGGTGGACAGGGCTCCTCATCGTCATTCTCACTATGCGACCCCTTCACCTTGTTTTTGAGTTTTACAGAAAAGGAATACCAAACGGAGTCCAATTGACGTTCCAATTTTTGACGATTTTTTATGGACCAAAAGAAGACCCCAGAGTAAAAGAGTTGGGCCAGAAGAGTCATGTGCCGTCCACAGGGGTGGGGGCGCGCCCACCCCCCTCCCCCCCGGGCGCGTGCCTACCTCGTGGACGACTCGAGCACCTTCTTGACGTGAGACCTATACCAAAAATTACTATAAAAACTGAAACCTCCAGAAAATAACCTAGATCGGGAGTTCCACCGCTAGAAGCCTTGGTAGCCATCGAAAACCAATCTAGACCCGTTCTGGAACCCTGCCGGAGGGGGCAATCCTTCTCTGGTGTCCATCTTCATCATCCCGACGCTCTCTATGACGAGGAGGGAGTAGTTCTCCTTCGGGGCTGAGGGTATGTACCAGTAGCTATGTGTTTGATCTCGCTCTCTCTCGTGTTTTTGATTCGCACGATCTTGATGTATCGCGAGCTTTGCTATTATAGTTGTATCTTATGATGTTTCTCCCCCTCTACTCTCTTTTGATGATTTGAGTTTTCCCTTTGAAGTTATCTTATCGGATTGAGTCTTTAAGGATTTGATAACACTTGATGTATGTCTCGCATATGCTTATTTGTGGTGACAATGGGATATCACGTGATCCACTTGATGTATGTTTTGGTGATCATCTTGCGAGTTCCGTGACCTTGTGAACTTACGCATAGGGGTTGGCACACATTTTCGTCTTGACTCTCCGGTAGAAACTTTGGGGCACTCTTTGAAGTACTTTGTGTTGGTTCGAATAGATGAATCAAAGATTGTGTGATGCATATCGTATAATCATACCCACGGATACTTGAGGTGGCATTGGAGTATCTAGGTGACATTAGGGTTTTGGTTGATTTGTGTCTTAAGGTGTTATTCTAGTACGAACTCTTGAATAGATCGATCAGAAAGAATTACTTTGAGGTGGTTTCGTACCCTACCATAATCTCTTCGTTTGTTCTCCGCTATTAGTGACTTTGGAGTGACTCTTTGTTGCATGTTGAGGGATAGTTATATGATCCAATTATGTTATTATTGTTGAGAGGACTTGCACTAGTGAAAGTATGAACCCTAGGCCTTGTTTCCTAGCATTGCAATACCGTTTGTGCTCACTTTTACAACTTGTTACCTTGCTGTTTTTATATTTTCAGATTAAAAAAACCTTTATCTACCATCCATATTGCACTTGTATCACCATCTCTTCGCCGAACTAGTGCACCTATACAATTTACCATTGTATTGGGTGTGTTGGGGACACAAGAGACTCTTTGTTATTTGGTTGCAGGGTTGTTTGAGAGAGACCATCTTCATCCTATGCCTCCCATGGATTGATAAACCTTAGGTCATCCACTTGAGGTAAATTTGCTACTGTCCTACAAACCTCTGCACTTGGAGACCCGACAACGTCTACAAGAAGAAGGTTGTGTAGTAGACATCAACAGGTAGAATGATCGTTAAGAAGAACATCTAGAGATCCCCCACACGTCTGTGCTACTTGCCGCCTTGGTATGTCCGTCCTTCGAAAGGACCGATTATCAGGCCGTCAAGAGGGGCTTGTGAAAAAGAAACCTGAAAAGGATAAAAAGAAAAGTAAGAGTATGTGTGTCCAGGGAAGGTCGAGCCATATTGGGGACCATAGTCTGGTTATGCCTCCGTCTCTGCCCATGGTATTTTTAGTGCGTAGTTATGTGCGCACTGTATGTATGCCGCCACTTGGTCGGGAATGAGACGGAGGCTGGATTGCTAGTCGAGCTAGACTGTCCTGCTGCAGAGTCATCCGGACTCGTTTGACAGTGTCTGGGAGCATGGCCGCCGAATTAAGGTTCTGCTTGTGAAGGCCGCTCTGCACCTCTGCTGCCAAGTTTGCGGTGTGCTCCTCAGTGCGGAGGGAGTGCTCCGTGTTTCCATTGACTGTTATGACACCGCGTGGTCCGAGCATCTTGAGCCTGAGATAAGCATAGTGTGGCACCGCATTGAATCAAGCAAACGCGGTTCGTCCGAGCAGTGCATGATAGCCGCTGTGGAAGGGGACGATATTGAAGATTAACTCTTCGCTTCAGAAGTTGTTCGGAGATCCGAAGATGGCCTCCAATGTGATTGAACCCGAGCAACGGGCCTCTACACCTGGTATAACTCCTTTAAAGGTAGTTTTGGTGGGCTTGATCCTTGATGGATCGATGCCCATTTTGTGCATTGTATCCTGATAGAGCAGGTTGAGGCTGCTGCCACCGTCCATGAGGACTCGTGTAAGGTGGAATACATCAATTATTGGGTCGAGGACTAGTGCGGCTGAAGCTCCATGATGGATACTAGTCAGATGGTCCCTACGATCAAAGGTGATCAGACATGACGACCATGGGTTGAATTTTGGGGCGACTGGCTCTATCGCATAGACGTCCCTGAGCGCGGGCTTGCGCTCCCTCTTAGGGATATGGTTAGTGTATATCATGTTCGCCATTTTAACCTGAGGGGGAAACTTCTTCTGTCCCCCTGTGTTCGGTGGACGGGACTCTTGCGCCTGTTGCGTCGGGGCTTGCCGTTGCTATTTCTGGCTTCCGAGGTGCCAGGTTTGCTTTCATTGTTATTGCTGCGGGCTAGCCAGCTATCTACGCTCGCGCAAAAGCGGGTCATGAGTGCCGTGAGGGCCACCATGGACTTCGGCTTTTCTTGGCCGAGGTGTCGGGCACGCCATTCATTGCGGATGCTGTGTTTGAAGGCCGCTAGGGCTTCGGCATCCGGACAGTCGATGATTTGGTTCTTTTTAGTTAAGACCTAGTCTAGAATTTCCTTGCTAACTCTCCGGGTTGTTGGACTTTGTGACTTAAGTCATCGGCATCCGGAGGTCTGATGTATGTGCCTTGGAAGTTGTCACGGAAGGAATCTTCTAGGTCTTCCCAGCTGCCAATAGAGTTTTCAAGCAGGCTGTTCAGCCAGTGCCGGGCTGGTCCCTTGAGTTTTAGGGGAAGGTATTTGATGGCATGAAGATCATCGCCGCGGCCATATGAATGTGGAGAATAAAGTCTTCAATCCATACCATGGGATCTGTGGTTCCATCATATCTTTTGATATTCATGGGTTTGAACCCTTCTGGGAATTCATGTTCCATTACTTTATCAGTGAAGCAGAGGGGGTGTGCGGCGCCTCTGTATCGAGCCAGATCGTGACGTAGTTCGGATGGAGTCCGTCTGTGGCTTTCGGCCTGGACGTGATTGTGCTTACTATGTTCGGCTTGATAGGCGTAGTCGTGCGTCGGGGCACGCCCCAGCGATCCATAGATTGATCTGGCTGGACCTGCTTTATTCTTCAGGTCCTGCCGCAGGTCATACGTGTATCCCCGAGCTGTTTTATCTATGCCTTTATGGCGAGGTAGGACGGGCTGTTGTTCGACTTGAGTTGCCATTTTGTCCCGGCCATGTGGTGGTCGATCAGCTGCATTACACGCTGATGGTACGGGCTAAAGTGCTTCGTCATCGAATTGAGGTAGCAGTTTATGCTTCGGGTAACTTTTGGTTGGGCGCTGGAGGCCATATTCCTCTGCTGCCAGGACATTAGTCCATCTATCGTTGAGCAGATCTTGATCAGCTTGAAGCTGCTACTGCTTCTTTTTCAGGCTCCTTGCAGTGGCTATTAGTCGTTGCTTAAAGCGCTCTTGTTTGAGAGGTTCCTCAGGCACGATAAAGTCTTCGTCACCGAGGCTCACCTCATCCTCGGAGGGTGGAAGGTAACTACTGTCCTCCGAGTCTTCATTTGCAGCATGTTCATCAGGGCTAACTTGCCCATCCTCCCGGTCATCTTGTTCAGAGTTTTGCTAGACAGGGTTTTCTTGGTCTTCGGCATCATCCAGAGTGTTGTTGTCTCTCGTGCCGGTATTGCTGTCTTTGTGCGGCGTGATTTAGAATGGCACCGTCGGCGCATTATTTGTATCTCATCCTCTACTAGATATTTCTCATTATTGCTGTCACCCTTCTTGGGTGTATCCACCATGTACACGTCATACGAAGAGGTGGCCGTCCAGCATCCGGTAAACGGTGGGTTTTCGGCTTGCTCCTCTTCGGCATCGTCGTCCATACCATTGATGTCTTCGGAGCCATAATCGAGCATGCCAGTTAGTCCTCTACTGTGGCGATGAAGTGGGTGGTGGGTGGGACATAAAATTCCCCACTCTCAGCCCCTAGTCCGGGTTGGGCATAGTTCGGACGTTGCTCCTCTGTAATTACAAGGGATTGCATCAATTCTAGAGCCTCGCTTAAAGACGAGGTTTGTCGGGGGAGAAAAGAGTCTGTGGAGCATGGCGGGAAGGGAATTCCTTGGCCGAGTTCACACGATGCTGACTCCAAGAGTTCGAAGCCAATGTCCAGGGAAAAGTCCGGCTTTGTGACGGTTGCCGGCGACACTGCTTCCTCCGGCTCTCCAGTACTGGGCCTAACGGCCACAGATAGACCAGCGGGTTTAGAAATCCCATCTTCGGACCTAGCGAGGCACTCTGGCTCTAAGGCTAGAGCGGAGATTGGGGTCGTGAATCCTTGGAAGATCAAGTCTCCTCGGATATCAGCGACATAATCCAGGTTTCCAAAACTAATCGGGTGACCTGGGGCGTAGCTGTCGATCTGCTCCAGATGGCCAAGCGAGTTGGCCCGCAGTGCGAAGCCGCCGAATACGAAGATCTGGCCAGGGAGAAAAACCTCCCCTAGGGCAGTATCTTGCAGATGATGGATGGGGCCATCAAACCTTTTTGCGGCGACACAGTGGAACTCTCGATGAAAGCACCAATGTCGGTGTCAAAACCGGCGGATCTCGGGTAGGGGGTCCCGAACTGTGCGTCTAAGGTTGATGGTAACAGGAGACAGGGGACACGAAGTTTTACCCAGGTTCAGGCCCTCTTGATGGAGGTAATACCCTACGTCCTGCTTGATTAATATTGATGAGTATGGGGGTTACAAGAGTTGATCTACCACGAGATCGTAATGGCTAAAACCCTAGAAGTCTAGCCTGTGTGATTATGATTGCCTCTATGAACTAAACCCTCCGGTTAATATGGACACCGGAGGGGTCTAGGGTTGTACAAGGTCGGTTATAGAGAAAGGAATCTTCATATCCGAATGCCAGGCTTTCCATCCACACCAAGGTGAGTCCCATCCTGACACGGGAGAGAGTCTTCTGTCTTGTATCTTCACGACCCATGTCCAACAAGTATTAATCCAGGACTCCCTCAATCGGTACATCCACTATCAAGCACCCATTCCTTTCCTCCAGCCATATAGCCGCGAAGATTATCCATAAGACCAAAGTGTCTCATAGACTCATCAAGGTCAAAGTCATTATCATCATCCTCATCATAGTATCCATGTTCAACATCGTCTTGTGATGAATCATCACCTAGAGAGAGTGTTTCATTAGATGTATGACCATGGCAATGCGCATCTTTATGAATTCTAATTACTTGAGAGATAATGCTACTAATGACTCCAACATCTCCTTTGGCACGCATGAGGTCATGAAGCTCAAATAGACAATCATCAAATTTAGGGTCACTAGGTTTCATTTTATGAAAAGCTATGGACTTTTGAAGAATCACATCTAGATTTTTCAAGGAATAGTTCGGAAACCGTTTATAGGATCGAAAGTATGTCTAGAGGGGGTGATTAGACTACTTGACCAAATAAAAAGCTAGCATTTTCCCAATTTTAAGCCTTGGCAGATTTTAGCAGCTTATCACAAGTCAAGCAATCAACCAACACATGCAATTCTAAGAGTATATCAGCGAAATGTAAATCATTGCATATGAAGGTAAAGGGGAGGAGTTTAAGGGGAGCAAACGCAATGTAGACACGGAGATTTTTGGCATGGTTCTGATAGGTGGTGCTATCTTACATCCATGTTGATGGAGGCTTCAACCCATAAAGGGTAATGGTTGCGTGAGTCCACAGAGGGTTCCACCTATGAAGGGTCCACGAAGAAGCAACCTTGTCTATCCCACCATGGCCATCGCCCACGAAGGACTTGCCTCACTTGGGTAGATCTTCACGAAGTAGGCGATCTCCTTGCCCTTACAAACTCCTTCGTTCAACTCCACAATCTTGACGGAGGCTCCCAAGTGACACCTAACCAATCTAGGAGACACCACTCTCCAAAAGGTAATAGATGGAGTGTTGATGATGAAATCCTTGCTCTTGTGCTTCAAATGATATTCTCCCCAACACTCAACTCTTTCTCACAGCTTTGGATATGGTGGAAACATGATTTGAGTGCAAAGAAACTTGGGGAAGGCTAGAGATCAATATTCTTGTGGTTGAATTGGAATATGTTTGTCTCAACACATGAGTAGGTGGTTCTCTCTCAGAAAATGTGTAGTAGAAGTGTAGGCATGTTCTAATTGCTCTCTCCTCGAATGGAGGAAGGGTGTAGGGGTATATATAGCCTCCACACAAAATCTAACTATTACACACAATTTACCAAACTCGGTGGGACCGAATAGTGAAACTCGGTCAGACCGATTTAGTTCAAAATGTGAATGTTAGGCTTTTCGGTGGGAACGACATGATCAACTCAGTGGGACCAATTGTGTTAGGATTAGGGAATAACATAATCTCGGTAAGATCGATCACATGAACTCGGTGAGACCGGTTTCTGTAATAGGAAAATAGAGAGTTGGTCAGGCAAACTCGGTAGGACCGATCGCTCATTTTGGTGAGACCGAAATGTTACGAAGAGGAAACAGAGAGTTTGCATTGCAAACTCGGTGGGACCGATCGCTCATCTCGGTTAGACCGAAACGTTACGAAGGGAAACAGAGAGTTTGCAATCCCATCTCTGTGAGACCGAGATCCCTATCGGTGAGACTGAACTGATTAGGGTTTCTGGCTATGGCTATGTCAAATGAACTCGGTGGCGCCGGATAGATCAAATCGGTGGGGCCAAGTTTGACTTTTGGTTTAGGACATGTGTGGAACCAAGAAAGTGTTGACAGCTTTTGGAACATATCACTAAGCATTTTGAGCAAGCAAGCCATTAAGCAACACCTCATCCCCTTTTAATTGTATTGGCTTTTCCTATGGACTCAATGTGATCTTGGATCACTAAAATGAAAATGTAGAGTCTTGAGCTTTTGCCAATATGTGTCCTTAGCATTTTGAGGGGTCCACATCTTTAGTCCATTCAAATGCAGTCATTAAACTTTCTGAAAGAATTATCCTGAATGGTGATACGTCCATTTTGCATCATGCTTTTATATCGATATTTATTGCATTATGGGCTGTTATTACACATTATGTCACGTCCATTATGGGCTGTTATTATACATTATGTCTATTCTCTCTTATTTTACAAGGTTTACATGAAGAGGGGGAATGCCAGCAGCTGGAATTCTGGGTTGGAAAAGGAGCAAATATTATAGATCTATTCTACACAACTCCAAAAGTCCTGAAACTTCACGGGAGCACGTTTCAGAATATATAAAAAATATTGGGCGAAGGAAGTACTAGAGGGGGGCCACCCACCATCCACAACAGTGGGGGCGCGCCCTACCCCCTGGTGCGCCCCTTGCCTCGTGGGCCCCCTGGCAGCCCTCTGATGCCCATCTTTGGCTATATGGAGTTCTTTCATCCTGAAAAAAATCATAAGAAATCTTACGAGATGAAACACCGCCGCCACGAGGCGGAACCTTGGCGGAACCAATCTAGGGCTCCGGCGGAGCTGTTCTGTCAGGGAAACTTCCCTCTGGGAGGAGAAAATCATCACCATCGTCATCACCATCGGTCCTCTCATCTGGAGGGGGTCAATCTCCATCAACATCTTCACCAGCACCATCTCATCCCAAACCCTAGTTCATCTCTTGTATCTAATCTTTGTCCTAAAACCTCAGATTGGTACCTGTGGGTTGCTAATAGTGTTGATTACTCCTTGTAGTTGATGCTAGTTGGTTTATTCGGTGGAAGATCATATGTTCGGATCCTTTATGCATATTAATACCTCTATGATTATGAACATGAATGTGATTTGTGATTAGTTACGTTTGTTCCCGAGGACATGGGAGAAGTCTTGCTATATGTTTTCATGTGAATTTGGTATTCGTTCGATATTTTAATGAGATGTATGTTGTCTTTCCTCTAGTGGTGTCATGTGAACATCGACTACATGACACTTCACCATTGTTTGGGCCTAGAGGAAGGCATTGGGGAGTAATAAGTAGATGATGGGTTGCTAGAGTGACAGAAGCTTAAACCCTAGTTTATGAGTTGCTTCGTAAGGGGCTGATTTGGATCCATATGTTTCATGCTATGGTTAGGTCTACCTTGATACTTCTTTTGTAGTTGCGGATGCTTGCAATAGGGGTTAATCATAAGTGGGATGCTTGTCCAAGGAAGGGCAGTACCCAAGCACCGGTCCACCCACATATCAAATTATCAAAGTACCGAACGCGAATCATATGAACGTGATGAAAACTAGCTTGACGATAATTCCCATGTGTCCTCAGGAGCGCTTTCCTTTATATAAGAGTTTGTCCAGGCTTGTCCTTTGCTACAAAAAGGATTGGGCCATCTTGCTGCACCTTATTTACTTTTATTACTTGTTACCTGTTACAAATTACCTTACACTACAAAAAATACACTTCCGTGATGATACGTGTTTGTCATAGTAGGTCGCTTTTTTTGTCATGCATGTACATCCATGACAAATTTATGACAGAATCAAGATAGTCATACCTGTGCTGTCGTAGAAGTGTTCCATGACATTACCAAAATTATCATCACGAAAGTGTCCACTTCCATGACAATAAATCGCGCGTCACAGAAGTGCTTTCGTCAAGGGTGACCGACACGTGGCATCCACCGTAACGGAATGTCGTTAAGCTATCGGGTCAGGTTTTGGATCCGATAACCCATTAATAGCCCCGACCAATGGGAAATTTCCACGTGTAAAATTCTTATTGGCCGAACGAAACACGTGTCAGCTCGTCAGTGGGTCAGATAGGCGCCTATGATACATCCACACGTGGCACGGCCCAACAGAGGCCCATTCCTGTGAAAAGGCCGGCCCGTTTGACTTGGTCAAAAGCTGGCGGGCCGGCCCATGGAAAGCCTGTTAACGACCTATTCGAATATAGCCCATTTACAGCCCGCTAACCCAAGGCCCGTTACGCCCTAACTGAATTAGGACCAGTAGCATCATCTAGGCCATCCAATATGATTCCAGCCCGTTTTCACTTCTGACCCATGTATGGCCCATGACGTCTTTCGGCCCATATGAGGCCCTATGTAACTCTTGGCCTACTAACGGCCCGTGGTGAAACTGGCCCGTAATGAACAGTGTATCAATTTACACCCATTAACGGCCCGTTATGGTTGGCCCATGAACAGACGATTCCAACTCTAGCCCGTTTACGGCCATAATGCAGTCTGTTTGGCCCATGTTTGGCCAATCGATTATACGGCCCGTATAAGGCCCATTGATAATACGGCCCGCAGAAGGCCCATTGTTTCTACGGCCCGTAGAAGGCCCATTGTTTCTACGGCCCGTAGAAGGGCCACTGTTTCTACGGCCAGTAGGAGGCCCAGTGTCACTACAGTAAATATTAGCCCATGGTTATTGTGGCCTAGTTTTAAAAAATAGGTTATTGAAGCCACTAGCTAACCGCGGAAAAAGAACTGCAATGACTACAAGCAAACAAATAAACCAGACAACAAGGAAATAAATACGCAAGCAACTAATGCTAGGCTATCATGGCTATTACACATATTACATCCACTGGGCATCAAAGTTCGCCACCAGTGCAAATATAGGGAACAAAGCAGCATATCATATACACTGGTTGTCAAAGTTGGCGACCAGCGCAAATAAACGCCGCAGCAAAACAAATCCAGAACTAAAACCACTTCAGAAGATCTCAAGAAACAATATCCTGGGTACCCATAATGCTGGCAAGATGCTTATCAAGCTTATTAACTTTCTCTTGTTTGGCGCTTAAATCCTCTAGCGCTTGCTGTTGCACCAGAAAATATGCATCTGAATTCTGCAGGGACTTCCTCAGTCCTTCAGCTTCCTGTCGCAGCACATCTGATCGATGTCTTTCAACTTGAAGTTGAGACTCAAGAAGACGAACTGATTCAGGCAGCGAGTTCGAAGAGCTTGTGCCAGCAGTAGTGGCCAGTAACTCGAACACTACATCAAGACAGGACTTTTGGGTTCCCTCACTGTCGTCAAGATAGTTTTTATCAGCTTTCTTGGAGACCAACAGGGATGTCTCACTATCTTGAACCTTATCTGCATTACTTCCTTTACCATTGGATAACGCGGTACTGTTCTCCAATATTTTGTCCGCATTCTAAAAGAGAAACAAGAAGACACATCACATGTTTACCATGTTGTATATGAAACTCATTTTGGTAAATGAGTTCAGTAGTAAAGTGGACAGGATAACAACATGAAACAAACATATATCTATGTACCATGGTCACTTTATGGTCTATATCATTCTAGTTTTTGTTGCCAAATCAAGATAGAGACACAGTTCAAATAATATTTGTTCAAGACAGAGCAGAATAGACAGAATATAAGTGTGGGTAACTATAGAGCAATAACAACACTTGTAATGTGCATGACATGAGAACATAACTGTTTATTCAATTGAAACTGAAATCAACATAGAACAGGTTACAACAGCAAACCAGTTAAAGAAACAAGTTTAAAACATACCTGTTGTGCCATTGGAGTTTCAATTCCATCCTTCAAATTTGAAAATAGTTGGTATGAGTAAATACAGTCATGCAAGATAAAAGGAGTATGAACCATAGCTACAGAACCTTACCTGAGAACAAATCTTCTTCTCCTTTAAGCGTTGAGTTGGGATTAGGAGCGGTGGTCCTCGTGCTTTGGGCACTGCAGTTCCCTTACTAACTGCTCGTGTTTGGGTGCTTTGTGGTGGAGACGGTGCTGTGTCAACTAGAACTGGGTTACTATCTGCCGGGGTTGGGGTTAGAAGGGGTGTAGCTGGTTCTCTGTCCAACTGGGTAGAGGTACAATCTGCGAGAGTATGGGTTATGTGCGGTGGATCTGGTCCTTGGGCAAGTTCAACCGTGGTTCTATCTGCATCAACTGGTAGCTCTATCTTCTCTGAAGACCGTGTTGTTACTCCCTTAGATACTGCCATCACGCTCTCCAATCCAAATGGCTGATAAACAAGAAAAATAATTGAAAGTATAGACATTGTATGATAGACAGGTGCAATGGATAGTGGGGAATAAAAGAGGGCATGAAATAATTCATATTTATGTTGTCTAACCAAACAGGATAGCATGACACAATTTCACATATATGATGGCTAACTAAACAGGATAGCATGACACAATTTCACATTATGATGGCTAACTAAAAAAGATGGAAAGACATAGTTCAAAATATGAGATTATGTAAACAGGATGACATGACATAACTATATAATGTGTTTATTAAATAGGTTGGCATGCCATAATTCACATACATTCACGGATAGAATGCCATAATTCAAATATGATGACTGTAAACACTAAACAGGATGAGATGATATAACTATATGATGTCTTTATTAAATGGGTTGCCATGCCATAATTCAGATAGATGATGTGTATGTACTATGTAAACATGATGGCATGATATAATTCAAATATATGATTTATATAGTAAGCAAGTGAGCAGATGGCAATCCATATCTGATGTAAAAACTAAGCAATGCAAGACAACATGCATGACATGGGTAATATAACCCTGCCAAATTCGAGCATAGACCTCAGGGGGAAAATAGTTCTGGTCATCAGTCTCTGAATCCTCCTCTAAGGAGCTCTCTGTAACCAGCAAGATGTCTGCTTCACCAAGTAGCATTGTCTGCTCTGAATACCTTGTTTTCACTCCATATACTTCCATCACCGCTTCAAATGGCTGATGCACAGGAAGAGTAGTTGAATATACAAACGTTGTCGACAAATGGAACACGTAATACAAAAAAATGATAGCATGATATAATTCACATACATGATGATTGGCTAAACAGCATGGCATTGCATAATTCACATATATAATGCCTTTGCAACAAGATATCATTGTATAATTCACATATATAATGTCTTGCAACAAGATGGCAATGCATAATTCACATATATGGTAATTAGACACTGAACAGGTGGCATTCACACAAAGCATGTCTAAACTAATCAAATGACATAGCAATGCGAGACACCATACACACGATATGAGCAACATAACCCTGCCAAGTTAGAGCATACACCTCGGGGGGAATAGGACTGGTCATCTGTCTCTGAATCCTCCTCTAAGGAGCTATCCGTAACCAGCGAGATATGCGCTTCGTCAGATAGCATAGTCTGCTCTGAAGACCTTGTTTTCTCTCCAGAATTTGCCATCACCGTGTCAAATGGCTGATGCACACGAAGAGCAGTTGAATGTAATAACATTTTTGACAAATGTAATATGTAACCAAAAAAAGGATGGCCTGGTATAATTTACATATAAGATGACTAGCTAAGTAGGATGGCATTGCAAAATTCACATATATGATGCCTGGCTAAACAAGATGGCGTTGCATAATTCACATAAATGATGAATAAACTAAACAGATGGCATTCGCACAAAGGTTGTCTAAACTAAGCAGATGACATATTTGATGTATAAAGTAAGCAATGCAAGACACCATATGCATGATATAACCAACATCAGCATGCCAAGTTAGAGCGAAGACCTCAGGGGGTAAATAGGAGTTGTCTTCTCCTTCTGAAACCCCCTCAGAACATATATCTTCCTCTCGATTACAATCTGAAATGCGTGGAGGGGGGGCTGCCTTTGCGCCTACCATGGAGCGACGTCTGCATGAAATTTTATTGCCACACAAGGCTCGTCTCTTTTGCTCTACATGTTCAGTTCCATTGTTTACAACAACTGTCATGCATAGGAATAAAACATAGTGAGATTATGTAAGGAGTGCATGCAGAAATCCAGAGTGATGGTAGCAACCTGTGGATAGACCCAAAACCAATAATAGCAGGCAGATAATGGCTTCAGTTAAAAAATACAGATAATGGCTTCTTTACTGTTTGTTTCCCACCCAACATGAAACTCATAGTAGACACCGGAGATTAACCAGATAGTAGATAGATACTATTGATAGCGGCCCCGATATGTACCCCACAACCATTTAAAAACTCAAGTTTGACCATTAGTTTGGAGCTGACTCAGAGTCTAATCGGTGAACATGACGATAAAGTAGCATGTAATATTAAGCGATGCATAACGTAAGCAGACATGAAAGAGTGAGACCTCTCTTGCGGACCCGTGTAGTCCTCGAGGTCATCTGCTCGGTTGATGATGGTAGTGCAGTTTTCATGGCTGCCAGCGGCGGGGAAGAAGATCTGAGGCGGCGAAAGACAGTTTGGAGGCCGGATCCCTGCTGTGCTGGACCCTTCTGTCGTTGGAGCAGCTGAGCTGGGATGGACACGGCGCAGCAGGAGCGGGACAAACCACGCAAGGTTTTCTTTGACAACTATCTATAAGAGAAGTAATTCTGTAAGGGCTCGTTTGAATTGGAGGATTCCAACAATGTAGGGATAGGAAATAGACAGGAATAGGATAGGAATGCATGTTCAAAACAGAGAATTTAAAAACACAGGATTTCTGCCAATCTGGGTGTTTGATTCACAACAATTGGAAGATCACAGGATGCAAAGAAGCATGGTGACATTAAGTCAAACCACAAGAAAATGTACAGTTATAGTGCTATTATGCTACTATCTCTTAGTCTTGTGCTTCATGAATAGGAATTTGAAAGGGAGGACAAGTGAAAATTAAAATTCCTACATTTTTTCTTTCAAGGAGACACTAAAGGAACAAATCCGTGTGCTCAGTGGACAATATAACATGTAGAGTAAAAAGGAGATGCAACAAGTGTACAACCTCTTTGGTGATGCCATGTCGATCTCAGCGTGATTGGGTTGGCCGGTGAGGATGCTCCGGCTGACTTGGCTGTCGGAGGAGGGGAAGAAGATCTTAGGCGTCTGGAGATGGAGCCCGAGGTACTGCTCCGCTGTGATGGATGGTTTCGTCGTTGGAGCAGCTCCAGTGAGTTGTATGACGCCGAGGCTGAAGCAGGACAAGAGAGACAACGAACAATGTTAACCTGAGTGGAATTCTAATAGCATCTCCAATACATGATGTAAAATACATAACCACAAAGTGCTAGATGTAAAATACATCAGCCGCTCATCTCTGAACTTAACTGTCGAAACTGAATTTTGCTGTCGAAACTGAATTTTTCTATCGAAACTGAACGCACTAGCAAGGTGAGGCTACACGTCCGTCAACTGACTTTTTCATCTCTGGTCAGTTGATTTTGCAGCCGTTGGATTCGAAATCAAGGGCCTGCGGTTCATCTTCAACCTCCACCCCCCTGAGCCGGCCAAACAGCAGCCCCCCGCCGCCCGCGGCTGGCGGTGCGCCGCCCTGCCCGCCCCGAAAACACTCCCCGCTGCCGGTCTGCCGCCGCCCTGGCCATCCCTCTAGGCCACCCCGTGCCGTGCTTTTTCTCCGGCGATCCCCACGCCACCGCCCCGCCAACGCCCCGCCAACGCCGGCGACCACCGCCCCCATCCTGAACCCTAAGATAGATAGTGGGGTATCTCTCCGGCGAGCCCCCCTCCCCGCTGCGGCTGGTTCTTCCTTCACCCCGGCGAGCCCCCCCACCACCTGAAAATCGACTGACCCAAAAGTCGATTCAGTCGACCGAAGTGTAGCTAAATCGGAGCAACATCGCAAGCAAGAGCAAGAGCGAGAGCAACAGCGCGAGCAAGAGCAATAGCAAGAGTAGACCAGGCAGGGGACCGAGAGAAAGAGCAGAGCAGCAGCGTGAGCGAGAGCTAAAGCAGCAGCAGGTCCTACTGATGTGGACGTCTCTGTCGAGGGAGCGACGCTGTGGAGGAAGTGGCCGGCGACGCCGCCGTGGATGGAGCCGCGCCGTGTCGGCTCGGGACCGAGCGCCGGCAGCACCGTGAGATCGAATCAAGAAGAAAATGCGGCGATTAGTGTACAACCTCTTTGGTGGCGCCGATTAGGCCGCAGCTTCATCCGAGGAAACGGTGATGATGATGCTCTTCTGGTTGTGAAGGTGAAGACTGCGGTGTGGAAATGGAGGTGGCACGAAAGACGAGGGGAACGTCGGGGCAGCTCCTTGGAGGTGGAGGACGGGGTGGCTGAACTGGCGGGACTATGTGATCGACGACGGATCCTCATCCGGTACGGTGGATGAGGGACGTCGAGGTGTTGCTGTGGACGACGTCGTCGGGGAAGAGGCTCCGGCTGGGTGGCGGATGGAGCAGGGTGTGGGGTTTCGTCGCGGGTTTTCACGGCCTCGATGTACGAATGGGTGGGCGGATGGGATGGCGGTGGGGAACCATGGCTTAGAGACGCGCTTGTCCGAAATGTGGGGTAAGTTATGAAAGTACCCCCACCGATTTGAGGCGGTTCTTTCGGTTCAGGGGTACCACGGGCATTCACAGGAGGTGGGAGTTTTCGCGCGCGTTGTAATTTCGGAATAGCAAGGCGCGGGTTGAGATGGAGGGAGTTGTCGAAGCACAATGAGACAAAGATATATCTTAAATATTTCAGGCTAACAAGGCACGGGTTGAAATTTCCAGACAAGCCTAACGTGTACTGTCCCAAATCAATGCGCCCTACAAATGTCATTCAAAACTTTGAATTCATGTTATGTTCAATTAAAATATTTCGCTATGTGTATAATGCATGAAACCTACTACTCAAATGAACGTTTTAGTGCATTCCAAACGTATATACTACCGCTTCAATATGAACTAAATTTGAATTCGTTTCTCCATTTGAATAAGATCTACAGTAATGATTGTTGTGAAGTCAAAGCATTTGAATTTGTTTCTCTGTTTTAATAAGATCTATAATCATCATTATTGTCAAGTTAAACCATCGTTTGTGTATTATCTTCATAGCACACCACATGATTAGTCTCGAGTTACATATGAACTATGTGTACTCCTATATGAACTCCAACTAGATTTTTTGAATCCACTTTATTTTGATTTCAAATCACATTACATTTCTAGCTCTAGCTAGATCTTCATAATCTAAACCATGTCTCATATGTATAATGTGTTTATCACATTATGTATGGTGCCCCGCCCCCTATGCCTACAAGTATTTAGATGTGAGTTGCAAACACCACACATTACGACAAATTCAAATAAAATGTGAGAATGTTCGATATATAGTATTGTTTAGATTTTCTGATATTTAGTTGTAAGCTGCGAACGCCACACATTATCACAAATTCAAATAAAATATGAGATTGTTTGATGTATAGTATGGTTTAGATTGTTCGGCATTTAGATGTGAGTTGCAAACACCATGCATTATCACATTAGGGTATAACATGTGCACAGCACGTGTATCACCGCTATATTCATGCATGTAATGTTTAAAAAACTATGATCTCCTATTCAAATATATGAATCCGCTTTCATATCAAATTATGATCTTTGTTAGTCTCTTACACCCACACAATCCTCTAACCTTTGTAGCTACCACTAACTTTCTCTCGTGCATGCACATGCCCTCCTCACCCTCCCCCTCCCTCGGCATTCTATCCACCTGGCACATTCATTTTTTTCTTTAGGTCGTTCTCCCAGAGTCTCCACAACTCCTTTCCGACACACACCGATCGATAAACCTCTCCAGTGGTGCCTGCCTACAACATACAAACACACCTTCAATCTCCTCCTTTATGTGTCCTTGCCTCGTGTCTCTCATACGGTTAGACACACGTGTAAACTCTCGCCACTCTTTTCATCGCTCTCACCACCGCACACTCCTCCCCCTATCTAGCTAGTAGTTGGGCCTCTCGCACCACCTCCTAGCTCCATTCTCTCTGTCTATCCGTCTCGCTGGGCCTTATTTGCCTCTAACAAATGGACGTACACCGACCGATCTCTCGCTATACATATAGCTAGCTAGGTCCTTATAACTCGTTTTTACCCACACGTCAATCGATCTACCTCATTAGTTGTGTCTCTCCATTCCTCCGACAAACAACAATTGATCTACCGATCTAGTTAGGTTTTCTTACCAAACACATGGTTCCCCTTCATCATCCATGGATGCGTCCTGACAGATCTATCACGCACAGGCACATACAGAAACACATCCCCACTCTTATTGATAACATTGCAGTTCCACCCTCAGTTTGTCTAGTAGGCCTCTCCCACCATCTTCGAGAAGAAACTCCATCACCCATCCAACACTCTACCCCTCTCCCTCCCTCTCCCTCCCTCTCTCCCTCCTCTCTCTCTGTCCCATCATATTTCCCATCCTTCAGTTATGTATGGATGTCGACCTATCTCCCTCAAGACATAGCTGGGTCTCTCCTTCTCAACACATATACGAGTCGTTCTACCTCTATAGTTAGGCCTCTGCCTACCCCTCCCACCACCACCTCCTCCCCACACACACCGATACATCGAGCACTCTAGTCATGTCTCGCTGCCACACACAAACTTGACGTGTGCCCTCTAACGTTCCGGTAGGCTAGTCGCCCTATATCTTTGACTTGTACACACAAACAATTTCGATGGCTCTCTTCATCGATCTCGCACCCACCCACTTGATCCTCTCATTGACTCTATCGATAGCTATGACCCCTCCCTCTCTTCTCGTGGATTGCCCGACCCTCTATGTATGATATGGATAGGCCTCCATTTCACACACATTGCATGCAAAATTTTGTTTGAGATGTCATCGACACATATTCCCACAAATAATTCACGAAATCAACCCCAACCCCACCCCCCACCCCAAAACAAAAAACACTCACAAACGCGGTTTGTATCTCTCACACACACCCCACATAGGTGGGGGACGTGCACGAAGAGAAGAGGTGCATGCACGGTGCACGTACTCCCATCTCTTTCCCAACCACACCCGCGCGGGTACACGGTGGAGCTCATTTCTATACGAAAAAGGCAGCCCACATGGTAATTTGGCACGTGTACTGGTTGTCCACTTGGTGGAGGGAGGATCGTCTACCACGAGTGAACAAACAAATTGCGACTTGACGTGTTATGTTAAAAAAGAGGCAAACCACGTGGGGCCTACCTTAGAGGCAAGGCTCTATACACTGGAGTACTTTTGATGTGTCCTGTCAACTCGCAGAACGAGGAGAAGCTTGCTTAGTACGTCGTCTCCCCCGCCCACGGGCGCGGTGGCTCGCAGGATGAGGTGAAGCTTGCTTACCACGCCTT
This sequence comes from Triticum urartu, assembly GCF_003073215.2. NCBI lineage: Eukaryota > Viridiplantae > Streptophyta > Magnoliopsida > Poales > Poaceae > Triticum > Triticum urartu. Next base: position 248,636,120 of record NC_053022.1, on the reverse strand, counting down.
ACGCCCGCTCCCTCGCCCACGCGCGCGGTGGCTCACAGCCCGAGGAGAAAATTTTACTACTCCCTCCGTTTACTCCTCGTCCCTACTACCTTGGTTATAGAGATTATACTATCATATTGTTTGGAATATATATGTCCTTTAGTATATTTCAATATGAACTACTAGTACATACTCCAAACACTGATGCATATAGACGTATTTTAGAGTGTAGATTCACTCATTTTGCTCCGTATGTAGCACTCTCCCTCGCCCCTCGACCCTCGCCCACGTGGTGGACATGCATCAATTCATTCGGTCTCATATAGCCAGAACGATATATACCGCACTACCATTATTGCTCGACTTCCCGAAGAGGCGAAGAGCCAATCGCAAGGTTAATATCTTGGAGATGCCAAGCGCAAGGTTATAGGAGAACGAGTAGTAGGTGCCGCGTCATTTATAAATAAAGTTTTTTTTCTTCAGTGGCACGTACGCAATATGATAGGTTCATATGGAGAGAAAAGGCAACCGCTCCACTATATACATAGTCAGGACGGGCCAGCCTACACGGTTGCTTGCTGGGGTTGCTCTCTTCACACTCTCTCGCACAAAACAACTGTGGCCACATCTCTAACATCCCGGCGGATCACGTCTGCTTGGGGAAGGGGTGGATGCTTAGTGTAGATGCGGTGGCCGTCGCTGACGGTGAAAAACCACTGTCGGCACGTCCCGATCAGGGGTCCCCGCCGTTCTCTCTCACAAAGCCGGTGAGGTTGCCTTCGTCCCTTGCTCAATGCCGCGACGTGGGCAGTTGCCGCCTCCCGCCGCCCTCCTCAAGGTTGAGCTACGTCCCTCAGGTACAACTCCCTTTACAGCCGGCTTGCACCACTGCTCCAGCTGCCCACATCACTCCCTGTGGATATTTCTCTACTTCTTTGCCCCGCACATACCTCTACTGGCTTCTACGTACTGTATTTGTGATGAGTTTATGTCTCATCAACTAGTCCCAGTAATCTTATTCTAATCACACTTGTTCAATTTCCTTGCCACAGGGATGCTCATCTTGATTTTGGTGAAACTGCACAAAATGATCCGATGGTCAAAAGGTTGCAAACTTCATTTATTAGGAAGCTCGAACGTTGCCAGCAAATTGAAGCCTGGTCAGGGTTCACGGTTCAAGGGCTAGGGACTGCATGGATCATTTTTTTCTTTAGCTGCCTCTATTCCAAAATAGGTGTCAACTTTAGTAGTAGTACAACTTTGTACCAAAGTTTGCACAAAGTTGAGAAACTTATTTTGGAACAGAGGGAGTACATATTTGCTATGATCTGTCAATCATTGAGATGCAATAGCATGCATGTTAGTCTCCTTTGTATTTGATGAAATGTTGCAATGGGCAACCTTGGACGCAAGATACATGTAACAGAAGCTGGAAGCTTCATAGCATTGTACAAATTTATCTCGCTGATAAATTACAGTACGTACTATACTAGTACTTCCTTCGTTCCTAAATATTAGTCTTTGTAGAGATTTCACCATGAACCACATGCAGATCACTGAGCCTGCGTCTTTTCACGGCTCTTGCATGCCTCCGCTGTAAGAATGGAGAAAATTGTAATCTAGTAGGTATACCTCCTTTCGCCGAAAGCGTGGGACATCCAGCAGTCCTACGACCTCAGTAATAAAGACCAATGAGCCATCCAATCACATAGACCCAACAGTAAGTTGGACGGACGAAGCAACCATCACTCTTGCGCCAGTGAGAGGTCGCGTCCGCTCTGCCCGGGCATGAATGCGGCACTGATTCTTTGTAGCGGCGCTGACGTTTCGGGCGGGAAGCGTGGGCGGGCGATGGAGGGGCTTTGGGTGGGCCAGGCTGGTCAGGAGCGGCCGTGGCAGCTGTCCGCATGTCCCTACCGGACACGCCCGGAAACGAGAGGATGCACCGGCTCTCACGGCTAAAATCGTACACTACACAACATCTCTCTGTGGGAGTAGGTCGATCTGTCGCTCTCTCTAACACACACATGGTGTTAAACACACACACGCACACACACACACACACACGCGCGCGCGCACACGCACGCACCTTGGTCCCGTTGCACCTTCTAATGTGACTTATTACACCTAGACGGAGGGAGTAGTAAGTATACGAGATACGGTGGCACACTGACTTAAGTCGAATACAAGTGCCCAAAATTTGTGTGCATGTTATAATAAGGAGTCAGGAATGTATAAAAGGTTATTTCCCTCTCGTTAAACATAACGGGAGGGTTGTGTAGCTGGTTAGCCTGTTCGCTCATCAAAGTTGAGGTCTCGGGTTCGATAACTACACTTGAGCATAATTTGTGCTAGGAGGATTCTTTGACTGGTCAAAATGTTTTCTAGGGTTTGCACGCTTCACACTCTCTCTCCAGTATATATATATACACGTTGGAGCCTCAGCGCTTGTAGTTGCTCTCTTCACACTCTCTCGCCCTCTCCCGCTGGAGCCTCAACGCTTGTAGTTTCTCTCTTCACACTCTCTCGCCCTCTCCAGATCTAAACATGACTTCGTTGGCCTCTCTCTCCCCTCACTGCTGCTCAAAGAGCCGGCAGGATCCGTCCGCCAGGAAGGGAAGGAGGCTTAACACTGTCGCCGTCGGCGAGGGACTACCGGCGCAGCTGTTCACTTTCCACCCAGCGGTGGTGCGGGAGGGCCTCCCACCCCTTCTTCTTCGCCGCCGTCCTGTCGCCCGCCGAACCACGCCCCAAGAACCTTAAGGTATAATTTACTTACTCCACATGCATTGCTCTAGCTGCATGTATACCATGAATCTAGGACGCGGTTCAAAGGGGAAAGGAGTGGGAAAAGTTGTATATAGCATGAATCTTGGACGTGGTTCAAAGAGGAAATGAAGGGGGAAAGTTGTATAGCATTAATCTAGGACGTGGTTCAAAGAGGAAAGGAATGGGGGAAAGTGGTGGGGAAAGTTGTATCGCATAAATCTAGGACGTGGTTCAAAAAGGAAAGGAAGGGGCGAAAGTACTAGTTCAAAAACGAAAGGAAGGGACAAGGCTGTAGAGTTTGAGAAGGACTAGATTTGCTGCGCTCACATAGGGAAAGGCGTCTGATAACAAAACTGGGACCAAAACGGACTGACACGGAGTTTTTTAGTCCCTACACCAAAATTTCCCTGTAAACAAACACCCTCTAATAATGCCACTGCAAAATTGACGCAATGCCACAGTTAAAAGCAAATTACATGTTTAACGAATTTTATTGTTAATATAATCTCTATGTTAATATTAATCAATGCCACCGTTTGAGAAAGGCTATTGTCTTGCTTTCTTTCCCATTTAGATAAGGTATATGCTTCTTTTTGTTGGCTTCTGTGTCATCCACCATTATTGACCACTAATTGTTTCCTTTGCACCTCTGTGTAAACAGGATTATCTGTCACCTTGTTGCCATTGTGACCTTTTGTTGCACTGCACAAAACACTTTTGCAAAATGTCACACCGACAACGTTGCTTGATTGCTTGATCTTAGTGGAACTGCACAAGAGGAGATCTTACTTCCTATCCGTTAAGGCGAATTTGGTTCAGATCTTCTTCTTGTGAGTTGTTTGAATTCCGCATCATGAGAGGTCAGTACTAGCCTTCTTTCACATGATTCTGCAGTGTGCATTCATATGTTGTGCTACTTGTACGATAATGTTGCTTGATTTTAGTGAACTGCACAAATGGAGACAAGACTTCCAATCTGTATGTGCACCGTAATATCCCATTGAGGTAAGATAAGGATATTTCACAACTGCTGGCCTGTATTTTGCCACTTTCATCAGAAAATTAAGTTTAGTACTATACTTGTGCTCCCTAATTGACATGCTTTACATTGAAGGCGAAGCTTGTTTGTTATTGAACCAAGTGATGAAGGGGAAGAACAAGGGGAAGAAAAATAAAAATCAACTCCCGGTGCTGTCGTGAAAAAGTGGTATTGTCCTTGAGAGGTGCTTCATCTGTGTTGTTTTAAATAATTCCTTTCCTTTTTTTCGAGCAAACAGTGATGCTAGCATTTAGTAGTCCTCTTGTTTTTGCACAACAGGATCATCTTCCTCTGAAGAAGAATATGGAGTACGTGAAGTGACTAGTTCCAATTATGCCAGGATGAAGCAGCCCTGTCTATCTTATCATCAGAAGGAGCAGTTGAAGGATGGTTACATTACTCCCCGCAAGACCAAACTAACTTCAGCTCAGAAGGACTGACAAAATCTCCATTTTTTTCCTGTGATGCGCGAGTACAATGTTGTTCTAGGATTCTTTCTGGTGAGTTCCATTTTTCTAAAAGTGTGCTCTACATGGACCATGTATGTGCCTGTTGAAACTGTCAATTCATAGTACAGTTTGCTCTATACTAATCACTTTTTTGTATTTGTGCAAACAGGGGTGCTCAGCTTGATTTCAATGGGAACTGCACAAAATGTTCATGAATACATCGAATCATTCATTTCCACCACAAGAAAGGAGGTGCCGATAAGTTCAAGGCATTGCAACATATAAGGGCGAAATCATACAAGCTACGTGCGAATTTAGTTGATTTTGGTGGAACTGCACAAAAAGAAACGCTGGTTTATTTAGCACGAGGTGCCATGTCAATGTCCGAACTGATGGCAAACCCTGCCCATTCCACAATCGTAGACATTTGATATTTTGGAATGGGACAACTTTGTCAAATTTTGCTCATTGATTTTAGCAAGACATGCGTTTGATATTTTCGAATGGGACGCCCTTGCTGTCAGCAGCGTCGATCAATTTTTTCTTTATTCTTTAGTTGTGAAGTAAATATTGCCTCTGACATGTGAGTCGCTGAGATGCATAATCATCGGTTGTTTTGAATGGTCTCTATGAATTGCTAGGCATGTGTGTTTTATTGCAATGTACAAAAACGCTAAAAACCTGCACAAACTCTTTGTACTCCTTCTGTTCCTTTTTACTTCGCACATTGTGAAAGTGCATACTTCTTTGTATAAGATTGGTCAATGTAGAGATACTTTGACTGCAGAAAAAACTTGTATGCAGACTAGAAAGGACCGGAGGGAGTACATGTGAAACTGCTGCAAACGAGGTGATCACCCTGGGAATAATGCTAGTACATATTGTTTTGCATGTTCATCCAATGCCAGTGATACAGGAATTCGAATTAATCGAAATAAATTCATTCATACACGGTCAGATTTCATATGAACATGCCAGATTTCATTATATTTCATACATTCTTCAACTAAAAAGGGGTGCGCTGGAGGTATAATTAACTAACCAAAGCTACCTACCTGTGTCCCGCTGAGCCGAACAGAAGCTTCAGTGACTTAACTGCAGGTGCAGTTGCGTAACTGACATGTGGACTGTTGGGCCCACATGTCAGTCAGCCAACTGCACCAGCAGTTAAGTAGAAGCAGCATTAATCTCCAGCAGAACTCCCCGACTCCACGTCGCCGCCAAGAATCTAACCGGACGTCAATGGTCAACCCGCCTAGCTTGGCTTCAACAGGAGGGTAGCAGCGGTGGCCTTACTTGGACCCGATCGGCAGCGACCTACCGTGTTCTACTCTTCCTCATTTTCTGTGTGGTGCGGCCTCGTTGGCAGCGGGGCGGGGCCTCGGCGGAGCCGGCGATGTCCTCTGTCTCATTGCCGGTGGGCGGCGCCTCAGCGGAGCGGTGGAAATCCTCCCCTGCGTTGCCGACAGGGTGGGGCCTCGGCTGAGCTGGCAATGTCTTCTGCCTCGTTGTTGGCGGGGCGGGGCCTCGGCAGAGCCGGCGTGGTCCTCTGCCTCGTTGTTGGCGATGCGGGGCCTCGGCGGAGCAGGGCCTCGTCGAGACCAGCGGAGCGGGGACTCGTCGGAGCCGGCATTGTTGTAGGATCGAAAGTATGTCTAGAGGGGGGGGGGGTGATTAGACTACTTGACCAAATAAAAACTTAACCTTTTCCCAATTTTAGTTCTTGGCAGATTTTAGCTATTTTGGGACAAGTCAAGCAGTCATCACACAATCCAACAAAGCATGCAAAGAGTATATTGGCAGCGGAAAGTAAAGCATGCAACTTGCAAGAATGTAAAGGGAAGGGTTTGGAGAATTCAAACGCTATTGGAGACACGGATGTTTTTCCCGTGGTTCGGATAGGTGGTGCTATCCTATATCCACGTTGATGGAGACTTCAACCCACGAAGGGTAACGGTTGCGCGAGTCCACACAGGGCTCCACCCAAGGGTAACGGTTGCGCAAGTCCACACAGGGCTCCACCCACGAAGGGTCCACGAAGAAGCAACCACCCACAAAGGGTCCACGAAGAAGCAACCTTGTCTATCCCACCATGGCCATCGCCCACACAGGACTTGCCTCACTAGCGGTAGATCTTCACGAAGTAGGCGATCTCCTTGCCCTTACAAACTCCTTGGTTCAACTCCACAATCTTGTCGGAGGCTCCCAAGTGACACCTAGCCAATCTAGGAGACACCACTCTCCAAGAAGTAACAAATGGTGTGTAGGTAATGAACTCCTTGCTCTTGTGCTTCAAATGATAGTCTCCCCAACACTCAACTCTCTCTCATAGGATTTGGATTTGGTGGAAAGAAGGTTTGAGTGGAAAGCAACTTGGGAAGGCTAGAGATCAAGATTCATATGGTAGGAATGGAATATCTTGGTCTCAACACATGAGTAGGTGGTTCTCTCTCAGAACATATGAGTTGGAATGGTGTGTGTGTTCTAATGGCTCTCACATCGAATGAGGAGGAGGTGGAGGGGTAAATATAGCCTCCACACAAAATCCAACCGTTACACAGTTTTCCAATCTCGGTGGGACCGAATCTATGAACTCGGTCGGACCGAAAATGTAAACCTAGTGACCGTTAGTGATTTTCGGTGGGACTGATATGCAACTCAGTAGGACCGATATGGTTAGGGTTTGGGCATAACGTAATCTCGGTGAGACTGATTACACAAACTCGGTGAGACCGAATTTGGTAATTAGCTAACCAGAGAGTTGGTCAGGCAAACTCGGTGGGACCGATTTGCTCTTTCGGTGAGACCGAGTGGAACTCGGTGAGACCGAAAAGTTACAAAGGGGAAACACTGAGTTTACATTGCAATCTCGGTGGGACCGATTCGCTCTTTCGGTGAGACCGAAAAGTTACGAAAGGGAAACAGAGAGTACCGAAAAGTTACGAAAGGGAAACAGAGAGTTTGCAATCCCATCTCGGTGAGACCGAGATCCCTATCGGTAGAACCGAATTGCTAGGGTTTGGCAGTGGCTTATGACAAGTGAAACTCGGTGGCGCCGGATAGAAGAATCGGTAGGACCGAGTTTGGCTTAGGGTTTAGGTCATATGTGGATATGGGAAAGTAGTTGAGGGTTTTGGAGCATATCACTAAGCACATGAAGCAAGAGGCTCATTAAGCAACACCTCATCCCTCCTTGATAGTATTGGCTTTTCCTAAAGACTCAATGTGATCTTGGATCACTAAAATATAAAATGAAGAGTCTTGAGCTTTTGAGCTTGAGCCAATCCTTTGTCCTTAGCATTTTGAGGGTTTCCACTTTCACATCCATGCCATGCCAATCATTGAGCTTTCCTGAAATAATCATCTTGGAATAGCATTAGCTCAATGAGCTATATGTTGTTTATGAATTACCAAAACCACCTAGGGATAGTTGCACTTTCAATCGCCTCGTCCTCGGTCTCGCCAAACAGGCTCGCCGCTTCATCGCCCTCTTTGCTAGCCTCTTTGTAGGCGGCGCAGCCTCCGCCACCCGCATGCGCTCCGCCAGCGCTCGAGGCGGCCCTTGCGGGCGGTAGGTACGAGTCGAGCAGCGCTCGGCGATCTGCTCCCTCGCCTGCAGATGCTCCTGGAGGAGATGGTGGTTGTAGGCGGCGTCGGCCTGCGCCTCCCGGAACTGCTCCTGACGCATCTGCCTCACACTGTCCATATATTGGGCACGGGCCTCGCCGATGGTCATGGTGCAATGCACCGGCGAGGATGGCGCGGAGGAGGGGGTTGGCGCCGGATCGTCGACTACCATGTTCTCCATTGGGACGTCGTCGTCCTCCGGCTGCCTGCCGGCCAGCGGGTCGGCAGCAATGGCTGCCATCTCCTTGTGGTCCTCCTTGTGGTCCATCGTCCGCCCGTCTCGAAGAGCGCTGGAGCGCGAGGAAGCCATGATCCGCAGCTCCTCTTCTGATCTGATGCAGTCCTCTTGATTGTTTCCACTATGAGGCTCATCACCTTGAACTTCTGAGGCACATCAAACACATGTAGCAAGTTGATAGCATGGCCTCTGATCATCTTGTGATCTCCAGACTTGGGCAGTAAGGTGTGCCTTAGTATCCAATTGATCGTCGGGAGCCCTGACAGAAGGTAATGTACTGAGCCAAACTTGAAGGTATCAAGTGCTTCATTTGGGATCTCCTTGTACATATTTGACATCGAGTTGTGGTCCATCTTCTTCTTGGCATATATGTCCATGTCATCATCTTGCTCCTCTGGGGCATTAATGATCTGTGCCCACTCAGAAACTGTGGATTGGTACCTTGTACCCTCAGACATCCATGTGATCCTCCCATCTGGATAAAAGTGAGCTGTGGAGTAGAACTGCATGATGAGTTCGTCGTTCCACTTTGTGAGCTTCTGCCCAACAAAGTCAGCTACTCCACAAGCTATGAAGCTGTCTTGCACTCCAGGATAGTGCTCCTCATTGTCCTTGATGTATGTCCAATCAACCCATCGCATATCACAGACAATGGGCTTCATATCTAGCAGCACTGTCTCATAAAAATCCTGCTGCTCCTTGGTGTGAAACCTGTAGTCCACGGCAGTCCTTCTCCTTGAAGCATATGGGTCTGCTTCTCTCCACTTCCTCATCCCTAAATCTCTCCTGAGCTTCATGTCCTCAGCCACAGGATGAGCATCGTTGTGGTCTGGAATCTTGGGCTTTAGCTTTCTCGGGACATTCTCTTCCTCTTCTTCAGCAACAGTTTCAGGCACTGGGGCCTTGTTCTTCTCAGCTGCAGGAATGCTCCTTGTATTTCTCTTAGGCTTTGGCTTTGGAGCTGACTTGGCCTTGGAAGCAGCTCCCCCTGATTTTATGGCATCTCCCATTAGCTTGGGTGCCTTGGGCGCTGGTGCAGCTGCCTCTTCTTCTTCTTCCTCTTCCATGATGGAAGCTTTGCCAAGCACTCTAGCCACAGTCTTCTTCACCCTTTCCTTTCTTTTCTTGCTCTCAGTTGCAACTGGCTCTATGGGCTTCTCAGTTGACATTCTGGCCTTTGACATTGGCTGCCTGCCTGCTGGCCTTTTGATTTTCAGGCCTGGCTTAGTGCCTTGAGCTGGCTCAACTCTCTTGGAAGTGGCCTCTTCCTCTGCCACATAGTCTTCATCTTCGGAATCTGAAGTCCTCTTCTTCCTCTGTCTCGTGGCAGCCTTTGGCAAATTGCTAGGAGTGCTCCTGCTGCCTTCATCAGATGAACTGGAGGGACTAGTGCCCTCACTCATCACCACTTGCTGCTCTGACATATTTTGGCTATCACTTTGATCAGACATGCTGCAAACTGACTGCTGACCCTGTGAATAGATTATAGATGAGATAGAAAAGATGAGCATCACAAAATGCAGAGATTTTTGCAAAAAGAATGATCCAAAAACTTAATTTTAGTTTCCCACTGAAATCATCTCGGATCTACCGATTTTCAAACTCGGTGATACCGAAGCAGTTTTGGAACCTAAACTAGTGAACTCGGTAGGACCGAGTCATAGTTCGGTGGCACCGAGACTGCTAGGGTTTCACTGAGTTCAAAAATCGGTCACACCGATAAGTAATTCTCGGTCAGACCGAGTCTCACTTGTGCAATGGCATAAGCCAAATCGGTGGGACCGAGTTTTTCAACTCGGTGGGTCCGAGATAGTTTCGGCGGAAACCTAAACCTAGAATTTTCGAATCAAACCTAATCTACGGGCGTTTTGACTGGATAGAAGTTCATCAAATGTGGCTAGAATCAATATGATCACAATGTGCTAGGAATCAGATTGAGGAATAGCACAAAGATCAAGTCCATACCCTAGTTCGGCGGGGACTTGCTACGGCGGCAACGGCGGGGCAGAATTCCCGTTGACGGCGACGGAGACCAGCGACTGGAGGCTGCTGGCGGCGAGAAGACGATCCGGAGACCATGAGGGCAGAGCAGGCTATCGCGCGGCCGAAGGGGTTCGGAGAAATTTCCAAAATTTTGCCCGTGACTATATATAGCCCGACCCTGTCGGTGTGACCGAGTGGAACAACTCGGTGGCACCGAGATTCATAACTGCAAGCAGTTACTGAAACTCGGTCTGACCGAAATGTTCAAATCGGTTGCACCGAGATCGAAAACCTAGATCAACTTAATGATCTCGGTAGGACCGAAGGTGGAGTATCGGTCAGACCGAGAATCATAAAGAGGTTTTGGAAGTTTAAGTCTATGACGAATCGGGGACTCCGAGCGCTCCTCACACAGAGTGGTTCGAATCTGACTTGATCAAATTTTGTGATGCAGCATGAATAGAGTTTGAGAGGAGAAAAGCATAGATAGCTAGAGGAGGTTCTTAGGCATTCTTGTCCATCCACTTGGCAAAAAGAAATAAAGCCGAACAATCAAAACAACAAGAGGATGTCCTCGAATGAGTAAAATATGCAACCAGCATGCTCACACAATAAGATGGCAAATGAAATATGTGACAAGGCATGCACAACCAATTCTAGCATCCATCAAGCAATTTGCGATGACTAGGTCATCTATATATGAGTACATTGACTTAGGAGCCAAGTGAGAACACTTGATCATAGGTCATACTCATCGTTTAAGCTCAAGTGGGCTTACCACTTTTACATAAAGCATTGTTGTGTTCACATCTTTAGAGTTGCTTTAGCTCAAGTCTTAGAGTAAAGCTCCCCCTAGATGTGATATCCCCCCTAAGAGGGATGAACTAACCTTGGGTTTTGTCGATGATGACTTCATGTAGATATTGAAGATGTGGATGCTCAATGTTGATGTTGATCTCTTGGAGCTATCCATTTGAGTGAATTGCACTTTCAATACCTACATGGGTTAGTCCCACAAGGAACAAACAAGGATATCCATAGACATAGAGTGATGCAAGATGATGTCCATGAAAACTTTTAGGTTACCTTGTCCCTTGTCTTACCAACAAGAGGGTTTGTGACTCCTTGAACTAGTGCAAGATGTGGAAGTTGATTGCACTTGTTCTTGCCAAAATGATAAGAGTGAAGTATGTTGGCAGAGTCACCCTCAAGAACTCTCTAGTTCCTCTTCTTTTGGATCCACATCATCTTGATGGGAATCCTTGGAGTTGTAGTCGTACTTGATGAAGTGGACCTTGAAGTAGTCTTGGGAATCCACTTGACTAAGGTCTTAGGAGCTTCTTCAAATGCATCAATTTCCTCTTGAAGCTTGTCCTTGCCTTTTTGCTCGTAGTCTTGTGGTGGAAGATCATCTTGAGCTTGTGTCCCCTTGAAAGAGGCATACTTCTCTTGTTGAGGGACAAACTTTGTCTTGGGGTATTGATCTTCTTCCCACTCAACTCCATTGGCATTGAACTTTCGTTCAAAACCAACACCTTGATTCTTCCGGTGCATTCCTTGCCTGCGCACAATTTCCTCGAATTGCTTACTCCCGACAAGGATTTTGTACACTCCTTTCTCTATAATTCCCTTCAATAAACTATTTTCTTGCTCAAGTGTAACTTGGCTAAGAGAATCATTAGTGGAATCAAGAGAACTACTAGAAGCAACAATATTGGATTTAACATGATCATTGTTACTGCTAGAGGAAGAATTTTTCTTGTTAGTAGATTTGACTTGAGGCATGTAAGTGGATAAGAGTAAACGCTTGGCAATGTAAGAAGAACTTTTCTTGCGGAGATCATCATTGATTGCCTTTAAGAACTCATGCTCTTGCTCAAGATTGAGCTTTTCAAAGCGTAATTTCTCATGAGCTCTTAAAATCTCTCGATGATCTTCGAAGATAGTGTCATGAGCTAACTTAAGAGCTTTTAGTTCTTTAGTTAGAGCCTCAATCTTCTCCTTATCATTGTCATTCATTTTATCTTGATTAGCATGATTAATTGGTCTTTCATCATAGTATTCATCACTAGAGTTGTCAACAAGCAAATCATCACCTAACAAGTCATCTTCATCACTATTGAAATCAACATACTCGGGGTGTGTTACCTTAGGACCTTTGGCCATGAAGCATCTTCCAATTCCTTCATTTGGTGAGTCAAATATGTCGTAGGAGTTGGTTGACACAAGTGCTAGACCGGCAACACCTTCATCTTGAGTATCTTCGGAGTTGGAGTGATAACTTCTCTCGGAGTGGCTGTCGGAGTCGGAGCCGGATACCCATTCACCAACATGAGCTTGATATCTTCGTCTTGTGTAGCTCATTGATGATTTTTCCTTCCTTTCCGAATCCTTGCTTCTCCGTGAGTATCTTCGTTCATAACGATCATCTCTACTCCTTCTCTCTCTTGGTGGTGATCCTTTCCTTCTTCTTTTTGGAGAATCTTCTCTTCTCTTGTAGGGAGCCGTACACTCATTGGAATAGTGTCCGGGTCTTCCACAATTGTAGCAGTTTCGCTCTCAACTAGAAGATCTTTTGTCATTGTAGGACCTTGACTTGGAGCTTCTATCTTTGCTTCTACTCTTGTAGAACTTGTTGAAGTTCTTCACCATTAAGCTCAATTCTTCATTGAAGTCTTGTTTCTCACTTGATGATGTAGGGGCTTCACATGAGGCTTTATAGGCACCACTTGATTTGTTGTGAAGTTCCTCTTTATCCTTAAGTGACATCTCATGAGCAACAATTCTTCCAATCACCTCCGTTGGCTTGAGATCTTTGTAATTGGGCATCATTTGGATCAATGTGCACACGGTATCATATTTTCCATCCAAGGCTCTTAGAATCTTATTGATGATGAATTTATCGGTCATCTCTTCACTTCCTAAGCCGGCAATCTCATTTGTGATGAGAGCAAGCCTAGAGGACATTTCAGCGACACCTTCACCATCCTTCATCTTGAACTTGTCAAGTTGGCTTTGAAGCACATCCAACTTGGATTCCTTGACGGAGTCGGTACCTTCGTGCATATCAATCAAAGTGTCCCAAATTTCCTTTGCATTCTCAAGGCGGCTGATTTTGTTGAATTCTTCGGGGCACAATCCGTTGAAGAGAATATCACAAGCTTGACCAGCGGAGCGGGGACTCGTTGGAGCCGGCATTGTTGTAGGATCGAAAGTATGTCTAGAGGGGGGGGGTGATTAGACTACTTGACCAAATAAAAACTTAACCTTTTCCCAATTTTAGTTCTTGGCAGATTTTATCTATTTTGGGACAAGTCAAGCAGTCATCACACAATCCAAGCAAGCATGCAAAGAGTATATTGGCAGCGGAAAGTAAAGCATGCAACTTGCAAGAATGTAAAGGGAAGGGTTTGGAGAATTCAAACGCTATTGGAGACACGGATGTTTTTCCCGTGGTTCGGATAGGTGGTGCTATCCTACATCCACGTTGATGGAGACTTCAACCCACGAAGGGTAACGGTTGCGCGAGTCCACACAGGGCTCCACCCAAGGGTAACGGTTGCGCAAGTCCACACAGGGCTCCACCCACGAAGGGTCCACGAAGAAGCAACCACCCACAAAAGGGTCCACGAAGAAGCAACCTTGTCTATCCCACCATGGCCATCGCCCACACAGGACTTGCCTCACTAGCGGTAGATCTTCACGAAGTAGGCGATCTCCTTGCCCTTACAAACTCCTTGGTTCAACTCCACAATCTTGTCGGAGGCTCCCAAGTGACACCTAGCCAATCTAGGAGACACCACTCTCCAAGAAGTAACAAATGGTGTGTAGGTAATGAACTCCTTGCTCTTGTGCTTCAAATGATAGTCTCCCCAACACTCAACTCTCTCTCATAGGATTTGGATTTGGTGGAAAGAAGATTTGAGTGGAAAGCAACTTGGGAAGGCTAGAGATCAAGATTCATATGGTAGGAATGGAATATCTTGGTCTCAACACATGAGTAGGTGGTTCTCTCTCAGAACATATGAGTTGGAATGTGTATGTGTTCTGATGGCTCTCTCATCGAATGAGAGGAGGTGGAGGGGTATATATAGCCTCCACACAAAATCCAACCGTTACACAGTTTTCCAATCTCGGTGGGACCGAATCAGAACTTCGGTCGGACCGAAAATGTAAACCTAGTGACCGTTAGTGATTTTCGGTGGGACTGACATGCAACTCGGTAGGACGATATGTTAGGGTTTGGCATAACGTAATCTCGGTGAGACCGATTACACAAACTCGTGAGAGGGGGGGGGGGGGGGGGGGGGGGGGGGGGGGGGGGGGGGGGGGGGGGGGGGGGGGGGGGGGGGGGGGGGGGGGGGGGGGGGGGGGGGGGGGGGGGGGGGGGGGGGGGGGGGGGGGGGGGGGGGGGGGGGGGGGGGGGGGGGGGGGGGGGGGGGGGGGGGGGGGGGGGGGGGGGGGGTGGGGGGGGGGGGGGGGGGGGGGGGGGGGGGGGGGGGGGGGGGGGGGGGGGGGGGGGGGGGGGGGGGGGGGGGGGGGGGGGGGGGGGGGGGGGGGGGGGGGGGGGGGGGGGGGGGGGGGGGGGGGGGGGGGGGGGGGGGGGGGGGGGGGGGGGGGGGGGGGGGGGGGGGGGGGGGGGGGGGGGGGGGGGGGGGGGGGGTGGGGGGGGGGGGGGGGGGGGGGGGGGGGGGGGGGGGGGGGGGGGGGGGGGGGGGGGGGGGGGGGGGGGGGGGGGGGGGGGGGGGGGGGGGGGGGGGGGGGGGGGGGGGGGGGGGGGGGGGGGGGGGGGGGGGGGGGGGGGGGGGGGGGGGGGGGGGGGGGGGGGGGGGGGGGGGGGGGGGGGGGGGGGGGGGGGGGGGGGGGGGGGGGGGGGGGGGGGGGGGGGGGGGGGGGGGGGGGGGGGGGGGGGGGGGGGGGGGGGGGGGGGGGTGGGGGGGGGGGGGGGGGGGGGGGGGGGGGGGGGGGGGGGGGGGGGGGGGGGGGGGGGGGGGGGGGGGGGGGGGGGGGGGGGGGGGGGGGGGGGGGGGGGGGGGGGGGGGGGGGGGTGGTGGGGGGGGGGGGGGGGGGGGGGGGGGGGGGGGGGGGGGGGGGGGGGGGGGGGGGGGGGGGGGGGGGTGGGGGGGGGTGCCGAATTGTAATTAGCTAACCGAGAGTTGGTCAGAAACTCGGTGGGACGATTTGCTCTTCGATGAGTACCGAAAAGTTACAAAGGGGAAACACTGAGTTTACATTGCAATCTCGGTGGGACCGATTCGCTCTTTCGGTGAGACCGAAAAGTTACGAAAGGGAAACAGAGAGTTTGCAACCCCATCTCGGTGAGACCGAGATCCTTATCGGTAGAACCGAATTGCTAGGGTTTGGCAGTGGCTAATGACAAGTGAAACTCGGTGGCGCCGGATAGGAAGAATCGGTAGGACCGAGTTTGGCTTAGGGTTTAGGTCATATGTGGATATGGGAAAGTAGTTGAGGGTTTTGGAGCATATCACTAAGCACATGAAGCAAGAGGCTCATTAAGCAACACCTCATCCCTCCTTAATAGTATTGGCTTTTCCTAAAGACTCAATGTGATCTTGGATCACTAAAATATAAAATGAAGAGTCTTGAGCTTTTGAGCTTGAGCCAATCCTTTGTCCTTATCATTTTGAGGGTTCCACTTTCACATCCATGCCATGCCAATCATTGAGCTTTCCTGAAATACTCATCTTGGAATAGCATTAGCTCAATGAGCTATATGTTGTTATGAATTACCAAAACCACCTAGGGATAGTTGCACTTTCAATTGTCCTCTGCCTCGTCCTCGGTCTCGCCAAACAGCGCCTCGCCCGCTTCATCGCCCTCTTTGCTAGCCTCTTTGTAGGCGGCCGCAGCCTCCGCCACCCGCATGCGGTACCGCCAGCGCTCGAGGCGGCCCTTGCGGGCGGAGCGGTACGAGTCGAGCAGCGCCTCCTGCTCCGCCCGCTCCGCGGCGATCTGCTCCTCCGCCTGCAGGTGCTCCTGGAGGAGATGGTGGTTGTAGGCGGCGTCGGCCTGCGCCTCCCGGAACTGCTCCTGACGCATCTGCCTCACACTGTCCATATATTGGGCACGGGCCTCGCCGATGGTCATGGTGCAATGCACCGGCGAGGATGGCGCGGAGGAGGGGGTTGGCGCCGGATCGTCGACTACCATGTTCTCCATTGGGACGTCGTCGTCCTCCGGCTGCCTGCCGGCCAGCCGGTCGGCAGCAATGGCTGCCATCTCCTTGTGGTCCGTCGTCCGCCCGTCCCAGAGCGCTGGAGCGAGGAAGCCATGGTGGGCAGTAGTGGTGTGGACAGGAGAAAGGGAACGGATGCGGATGACTGCGGCTATGGCCGGCGCAGCAGTTTATATAGCAATGGTGGGGCGGAGGGACGGACGTGTGGCGCCGGAGTAGCCGCCTCGGCAACCGCGTATCATTAATGTGGGCGGCAGATGGACGGACGACACTTGTGTCGTTTGAAGGCGGAGCAATCGCCTGCACCGGGAAGCGGGGCGGGCGGCGCTGACTGTTTCGGGCGGAAAGCGCGCGCGGGCGAGGAGATGACTTTACTTGGAGAGGATGACAATGGGGACCCACCAGGTCCATAGCCTCACGTACGCAAGTGCCTCCTTATTATATATATATATATGTATAAAACTATACTCCCTCCGTCTAGGTGAATAAGTCGTATTAGAAGGTGCATCACGACCTAGGTGCAAGCAGATTGGTGGAAAAGAAGAATATTTCTCTCTTCTAAACACAACATTTAATCACAGCAGTTAAGAGGATGCCTTATTAGCTACCCATGCAGGCCATCGTAATTCATAGCATGCAAAGCGCTTTTATTTCTTGCCTAATAACCGCATGGACGTGCTGCATGCATTGGTCCTTGCCCGAGCAAAAAAAGGGAGGAAAGGGGTTTCCACGGGAGACAACGAGGCAGAGGTGGAAGCGCTCGCTGGAGTTTATTTTGCTTCCCCCTGGTTTCCTGACATCACGGTCCCACACCATTGTCAACCTATGTAGTAGTCAATAAACGAGAGAATTGCACAAGAAGCGACCGACAGCTGGGACCAAGCAGCTCGAGCAGTATTTGTGTTTTTGAGGTGTGAGCACTGCAGAGTTTTTCGATGTTTAGCCCAGATATTAATTTTTCTCCTCTGAACAACAACGAAAACATCGCTGCAGGTATTAACTGGGCGGGCTGTGGCCCGTCTAGCCCAGGCCAGATATCCAGCCCAGATATTAATTTTTTTCAAGCTGAAAATGGCTAGCCCAGCTATACTTTTTTTAGGAATACCCAGGCAAGGTCAAGTTGTTATTCTCCGCCCCGCTGGGCTGCAAATCTTTCCTAGGAGGGATGCATTAGGCTTAACAAGAAAATGGGCTTTAAGAAATAATAAATGGGATGTAATTATAAAAACTGGGCAGTAACTATAAAAAATGCACCAAACACGTGATTACTTTATAAAATATTATTTTTGGATATTGAAAATTTTAATTTCATTAATTGTTGCGAGCGCAATGTTTCGTTGGATTTTTACGTAATATAAATTTATATTGAAATTGTATTTAATCTGACTAGAAATTTCGGGATAAAAATATTTCAGATCCCATCAAAATGTGGGAAATTTTATTGAATTCTGTTTTGAACGGTTGGTTGAAATGGGTTGTACTTTTAACAAACTGTAAATGGGCTGTAGTAAATTCCATTAGAATTCAAAAATGGGCTACACATTCTTAAAAATCTCAAATGGGCTATAAGTTCTCTGCCACACACTTCTGGCCTTACTAAGTTGACGCGTCCCCTAAAAAATAGAGTTGACGCGTATGCAAGGCTTTGTCAACTTATAGTCAACACACGGTTCTAGCAGCAGTGGCCGTTGGATGTCCATCCAACGGATGCCGTGCTTTATTCTTCAATCTCGGATATTCTAGCTTCACCCGCCCAAAAAATGATTCCTCCCCCTGACATCTGGGGCGCACCATTTCGGAAGCTGACCGGTGGGCCTACTAAGTTGACGTACCAAGGGCTTTGTCAACTTAGTCAATATAAATGATTCTAGCTGCAGTGACCGTACGATGTCCATCCAACGGTCGTAGTGCTTCTTCAACCTCTGGTCTTCTTGCTCCAGCCGCCCAAAGCAGCGCCGGTCGTGCCGCCTGCTCCTGCCTCCCGTGGCCGGCTGTGCTGCCGTGGAGGCCTCACCGCCCCCTACTATTCCCATGGTTGGCCAGGCCCTGCGGCGACGGCAGCCTCACACCGCAACCGAAGGAGTGAACCCTCATACTCCTCTCCACGTGGGCATCCACTGTCGCGTCTTCACCGGCTCCAAGTCATCCCCTTCCTAGGCCTCACCGTCGTCCACCGCCCTGGTGCTCTCGGCGCGGCATGGTCAATGTGGAAGGAACGACTTCCATCAGACATGGACTATACTTGGAGAGGCTGACAGCTGGGTCCATGGCGGCAGCAAGGAAGTGCCTCCTTATTACGCGGAAAATAATGATTCCTCCACCTAACAAGAGGGACCAACCGGACGAGCTACCAGTATTTTGCGAAAAAAATCGTTTCCCCCTGACTGCTGGGACCCACCGGACGGGCCACCATATTTCACGAAAAAAATGTTCCCCCGTTGTCAGCTCGGTCCCACCGGAAGTGCCTCCTTATTACGCACAAAAAATGAATACTCCCCCGGCTAGCTGGGACCCACCTTGCTGGGAGGCTGACTTGTGGGCCTACTAAGTTGACGGGGACGAAGGGCTTTGTCAACTTAGTCAATATGAACAATTCTAGCTCTAGTGACCGTACGATGTCCATCCAACGGCCGTACTGCTTCTTCAACCTCTGGTCTTCTTGCTCCAGCCGCCCAAAGCAGCGCCGGTCGTGCCGCATGCTCCTGCCTCCCGTGGCCGGCTGTGCTGCCGCAGAGGCCTCACCGCCCCCTACTATTCCCACCGCTGGCCAGGCCCTGCGGTGACGGCAGCCTCACACCGCAGCCGAACCAGTGAACCCTCATAGTCCTCTCCGCGCAGGCTTCCACTGCCGCATCGTCCCCTTCCTAGGCCTCGCTGTCGTCCACCGCCGTGGTGCTCTCCGCACGGCGTGGTCAACGTGGTCAAGGAACGACTTCCATCGGAAGAGTACTGTACATGGAGAGGCTGACAGCTGGGTCCGCGGCCACAGCATAGTTTTTTTGTGATTTGCCAAGTAAGTCGCTTTGTCAGGCCTGTTGGGCTGCAAATCTTTGAAGACGAGGAGAGCTTTCATTCGGCTGGCCGAGAAAATGGCCCATCAGTAATGAGAAATGGGTTGTACATTTTTAAAACACATCATACTGGCAATTAGTTTCAAATCTATTTTTTCATTTCAAGATTTTAAATTACATTAATTTTTATGCGTGGAGAATTTGTTGGATTTTATATTGATATACATTTATTTTTAAATCAGTTTGAATGTGAGTCGAAATTTCAGGATTAAAAACAGTTCGGACCGCACCGAAATATGCAAAATTTCGTATAATTTTTTAATCGTTGCCACAATATGGGTTGTAATGCTAACAAAAAGAATATGGGCTCCAAAAAAACCTTAAGAATTAGCAAATGGGCTGTAAATTATTAGAAATAATGGCAGATGGGATGTATGCTGTTTTCCACAGATTTGAGGCTTTCCTAAAAAAAGGTTGACGCACAAGCATTGACTGTTGGATGTCCCTCCAACGGCCGTCGTGCTTCTTCAATCTCTGCTCTTCCTGCTCCAGCCGCTCAAACAAGCGCCGGCGGGACTGCCTGCTCCCTCCTCCTCGCGGCCGGCTATGCTGTCGCGCAGGCCTCACCGCCCGACCGTACTCCCATCGCTGGCCTAGCCATCCCTCTACTCACCCACACCTATTGTTATTCTCCGGTGACGGCAGACGAACCAGTAAACCCTCGTACAGTCGTACTCCCCTCCACGTGGGAAACAACTGCCGAGCCTTCCATGCCTTTGTGTCGTCCCCTTCGTAGGCCTCACCATCGTCCACCGCCCTGGTGCTCTCGGTGCCGCGTGGTCAATGTGGTCAAGGAACGACTTCGATCGGACGTGGACTGTATGTGGAGAGGCTAACAGCTGGGTCCACGGCCGCAGCAAGGAAGTGCCTCCTTATTACGCGGAAAATAATGATTCCTCCACCTGACAGCTGGGACCCACCAGTTGGGCACTGTATTTCACGGAAAAAAATGTTTCCCCCTGACTGCTGGGACCCACTAGCTACATCTTCGCACGCAAGGAAGTGTGTCCGAGAAAAAAAACGATTCTCCCCCTGACTGCTGGGACCCACCAGCTACATCTTCGCAGGCAAGGAAGTGCTTGACAGTCGGGACCCACCTGGTCGAAGCGTACGTTGCGTTGTCATTCTGGTCGCGAACGTGTACGTACATATATACTGGTCGATGTAGAGGTGCGCACGTGTCGTAGTAGAGGCGCGCACGTAGCATGTACACGTACGTACAACAGCCAGGGTGCAAGAAAGAAAATACGGCCACGTATGTGTACATACGGGCGGGGTCTCGAACGCCTACTCGCGCATACGTACGGCCAGGGCTCATGTACATGGCTGGGTCGAAACGGAGAAACAGCATCATCGTCATGTTCATGGGGAGGCAACAGAATGCGTCGTGTTCATGGGGAGGCAACGGAATGCGTCGTGTTCATCGGGAGGGCTTGGACGGAACATGCGATGGAAACGAGGCCTGGCGTACCGCAGAACGGAGGAAACGGCCTTGTGTTCGACCGGCCACATTCGAAACGGGATCCTATTCATCGGGAGGGGTCTGGCGTACCGCAAAACGGTGGAAACGGACCTCCTACGGTCAAAATGGGGGTCCTGTTGATCGGGAGGAGTGTGGCATACCGCAAAACGGACGAAACGGACTTGTGTTGGAGCGCTACGGTCGAAACGGGGGTCCTGTTCATCGGGAGGGGTGTGGCGTACCGCAAAACGGGACTCCACGAGATACTGTTCATCTCCACCGTCGACCCCCTCCAGCCTCCATGAGCTACTGTTCATCCACCGTCGACCTCCTCTAGCCTCCACCTGTGACTGTTCCACGGGCTCCTGTTCATCCAGCCTCCACCGCGCGCTACTCCACCGGCTACTGTTCAACCACCCCTCTCCACGGGCTCCTGTTCAACCACCCCTCCACGGGCTACTGTTCATCCTGCCCTCTACCGTCTACTGTTCATCCAGCCCTCCACGGGGTGGTCCTGTTCATCCAGCCCTCCACGGGGTCCTGTTCATCCAGCCCCAACCGGCTCGATCGATCGGGGTCCTGTTGATCCAGAGGCAACACCACGGGGTCCTGTTCATCCACCCCCACCGGGAACTGTTCATCCAACCCCCCCCCCCACCCCCCCCCCCCCCCGCAACGCTCACTGTTCATCCAGAGGCAGCATCGATCGGCTTCAGTTAGCAGCAGTAGCGAAGGAATCGCTCGATCGGGTTCAGTTAACAGCCATTGATCGATCGCTCGGGTTCAGTAACGCGTAGCCTGCAGTGCAATCGCTCGGGTTCAGTTAGAGCCCAACGCCTCGCTCAGGTTCGGTTAGAGCCAATGCCTCAAACACACGCGCGTACGTGTACGAGAGAAAAGCGCATTGCTCGGCCCCGACCTCCCACCGTAACCGGGAACTCCCCGAAATTTTCCTCCCCCTCGCTTCTACCATGGTTTTTTCCGTCATGGACGGCCCAAAGAATGTCATGCAGCTGCGTCTCCGGCCCGCCCAGGACGAAAAGCCCATTTTCTGTCATGATTTTTTGTCATAGAAGTAGGAGCCCACCACATCTATGATGATACCGGGTTTTGTCACAATTATCGTCATAGAAGTGTCATATGTATGACAGAAAAAATTTCGTTCGGCCCAAAATGTCACGGAT